>NW_010255276.1:7023-9523 GCF_000690775.1 Eurypyga helias | reverse complement strand
ATATTTCTGAAGACATACCTTCCTGCAGATAAGGTGTGCTAAAGTACTGGTGAACATGAAATTAGCATTTTCAGAACTTCAGAAAAAAATGTTTACTTACAATATTTGTATTTTGTAAGGCCGTTACACATTCTATTATTTTTTATGTGTAATATGAAGTAATATAAAGAATTTACCTGGTTTTCCTTAGCACACGCCAGCTGTGTGAGTATGCACAAAGGGTAGCAACCACAAATTAACACTTCTAGCTACATTTTAAAATATAGGAAATTTTAGAAATTAGTGTGCTGTTTTGAGAATACTATTTTTTATGTCAAAAGCTCAGGTACCCTATATTTATATCACGTTTACCGTCTCCAGATCTCATAAAAACAAACTGAGAAAAATAACTGTCATCCAGCTTTGGAACTGCTCTAAGATTTTGCCAGTTTGTGCAAATGGAAGTTCAGGTTGCATGGTTTAACTTTACATAGTTTAACTCATCCACTTTGCAGTCATGTTACTGATACACTAAGCAGTGCATTTTCCTCACTCACTTCTCCCACAGGGACCCAACCAGCTGGGAAATAATCCAAGAGTGTTTCAATAGACACATACAAGCAGATTAGACCCAGGTACTAAACACAAAGATTAACCTTCGCAGTGAGAAATTCCTGAGGACAGCAGGCATACTGGGAACAGATGGGACTGAGGGAAGGAGAGGGTGGATTATCAGAAGGCCAATGTTACTGGATTTGGTTTGGTTTGGATTTTATCTTTCTCCCCTCCCCCCCCACCCCGCTGTAGAATTCATTCTACCTCAAGTCCTAGACAAATCGTAGTTTGTTCCAAGAAGATCTTACCACCCACACCCTGAAGCACAACCTTGGGACAGTCAGTACATTTCAGCTGGAAACAACAGCCATAGACTTCACAGTTTTAGGGATAGTTTATAAAATTCCTACCACTACAAGTCCCAAAATTCAGGTAGTACCAGCCATTCTGGCATGGAAGCTATTAACTAATGATGTATCTACTTGGAAATACAGTTTAGAAACAATTTGGGGATTCTCAGTAAACTAACCCAGCAGATGCTGAGAAATTCCAGGTGATGCAGAGCAGCCTCTAGGAACAAAAAAGGAACAGTGCTGCTCTCCAAGTATCTTGGTGATGCACTATAGGAGTCACGTTAGTGTGTCTGCATACATTACACAAAAGGATTTTAACAGTTTAGAAACAGAGGTATTAATTTTGAACCTGCATTATGCTGAAACTACGATGGAGTTCAGACTGTGCCTCAGTTTTAGTGTGAACAGAATAAACAATACTATCCCATGATAAATGAAGGCTTTGATTACAATTGGAAAAATGGGGCCAACTTGAGTAAATCTTATTGGTTTGTCTGGTTTCCTGTCTGCTCATTTGCTAGTAACTGAGAACAAAGCCTAACATAGCAACTAAATATTAACAGAGAGACATTAACACCCACACAGAGTTCTCATCATGGCTGAACGGTGTTATAAAATTCATCTTCTTAAGTAAGAAGTAAGGTATAACCCATGTGTGGTACTCCCTCTTTCAAATTTGTGGCTGAGGATGCACATCGTAACACAGAGCAGTCATGATGTATACAATGTACATTTTTCCTCTTCTCCCCAGTCCTGAAGGAAACTGCTTTATATGATAGAAATGAAAAATAAAAAGCACTTGAAATAGAAGAAAATGGCAGATAGTGAGTATTAAATAACCTGTGAATTATTACAGCAGCATCAAAGGAACACACACATGTTCTGAGTCTTCACTCGCCACTCATACCACACTTTTGCAAGGTGCCTTGAGATCCAAGTAGAAAATTTTTGATAAGGACTAAGTATTTTTAATGAATCACATATCCCCTTAGCTGACAATTTTTCATGAAACGTGAGTATTGACTCTTGCATTCCAACCACAGTAACAGTTTGCCTATTATTGAATTTACACTGCAGTTTCATCTAGACAGTTGGATAGCGCTCACTTGACCAATCTGCTCTCCAGTGTCTTACTACACACAGCTTGTTACTTTATGCTGTTAATCTACTTTCTATATTTTTTTCCATAAATTACTCCATGATATGCCATGTGCACAAATAGAAACTGCATTTTTCTAATTATGAGGTGTCCTTTGGATAAGAAGCACTACAGAATGTAGCAAGTTGTTAATAATGATATAAAATATTACTTTTTGAAGCAAAACCTATACTTACATACTTGCTTAACTGTACCTTGACATGTAAAATTTAGAGGGGAGAAGGTATGTCCAGTGGTTAGGAAAAGCAACTGGGTGTGAATATGTACACTTACTCCTCAATCTCATATGATGTGCTATGGGATATTGGATAAATAATTTAATTTTGTGTTTCTGTTTATCCACATGTAAAATTCAACTAATAATATGTAACTATGCAGAGGCATACTGCAAGGCTTACTTGCCTCATGGTAGATTTGCCACAGACAAGCCAAGTATTTGCTATCTTGAACACCT
>NW_010255276.1:0-7001 GCF_000690775.1 Eurypyga helias | reverse complement strand
ACGCAATGCTGAGTTCAACCCCTTTTAGACACCCTATATATACTTTCTTTTGTTTGTTTTTTAATAGAAAACCAAGCAAAATTGAAAAATCCATCATCATTCCTTCCTGGAGTTCTTGCATACTTTTTTAGGTGACCTCTGCATAACGCATGGCTGCATCTCCTCAGCACAGCAACCTGTATTCATAAAATGACACTTGGCACTGCACCTGGGACACAGTAACCTCTGTGGACTAAAAGGATTTGGTTTGTCTCGTCCCTTCTGATTATGCAGTGTATGCTAGGAACAAGAGTGTGTGGCGACACGGATCAATGGACTGCACACTGTTTTCTGGTCCTGCTTCTTTCTACTCTTCATTTCTTGTTTCATGTACTACCTTTAACATTCCTCCTACAGGAGGGCAGGAACAAGGGATTTTATTCACTATACCGTCCCAATAAAAAGAAAAAAAAACGTTTAAGGAAAAAAATTATTTAGAAGTAGTCATGAAATTCTAACCTCTTCCTCTGAATCTGTGAGCAACATAAGTTTTCTTATCATTAAATGTGAAAAACAACATACACAGATGACATATAAGAAATTGCAGAGATAAGAAGAAAGACATTTAATCATGTATTCACATCTTTTGTCTTCCATTTGTCCCTCTCTGTTCCCCACCAAGAAAAGAGAATACAGGAAATCCCAGGCAGGGATTATGACAACACTTCAGTCAAATGACAAACAAGGCAATTAGTAAATAATATTGTAGCAGGAAGGCTACTAAAAGATTTCCAACATGAAATTTAACAATCTGTCAAGCACCACACCCAGAGGAAAGTTGGGAGTCACTCAGCATTGTATCATTTGTAGTCCTACAGTGAATTACCAATGTAAACCACATAGGTCCACAGGGATGTACTAGTGTCTTCTCACTGCATATTAACTTTAAGTCCTAAGGCATTCAGCGGGATAATGGTATCCAGCATGCACTCAGGTCTCAAAGGAAACCAGAATGCATCACATGTCAGCTTTATGTACGTTCCCTCTCATATTTATGTAACATATATGACGCATATACAAATACAGAAACATACAATTATCTTGAAAGACAAAGAAGAATCGACTGTGTAAAGACAACTTATTCATTAAACCTTGATTTTACTGACTTCAGTAACTCTCATTGATTTCAGCAGAGTGACTTCAATAGGAATGTTAATACTTCTGTGCTCCTTCAACATCCAACAAGCCTTCCAAATTTTTGTGCAGTGCATAAATACTAAAGGTAGCTGGTTTCAGCAGTAAGGAAAAGGAAAGCAAAAATAAATGCACTATATTTGCAAAATCACAAATTCATAGTATTTTTTCTTGCTTTCTCATTATATTATGAATGGATACACTAGGAGATTCTCTCAGAAGGGAAAGAAAACAATGCAAACTTAGGCATTCTTCTTTGAGAGACCTTCTGCCTCTGTGGTCAGTGCTCATCCTCCTACCACTTCTTGGAATATCAGAAGGACTCCTGGGGTTTCCGAGGCTGACAAGCTCGGAAATGCTAGTGTAACAGAGGGCACATATTGCCTCATCATAGCAGCATTCTAAGTATGGGGGGAGGAACTATTTTTCTGAGGTACTTCAAAGACAAATTATTTTGTCTTCAAACAGGCCGTGATGTGGCTTCTTACTACTGATGAAGTTACTACGAGTCATCTCACATTACATATGCTCTCTTAGAAGGAAGCATGGTTGGCCATTACTAGCCATGCAACATCCTGCACTTACGTTAGGTCAAATATAAGGAAGAAGAATCATCCAGTATACCTGTACTGACAGCATAAACATACCTCCCAAGGAAAAAGTTACAACTAATTAATCTTCCTCTTTAAGACACCTGCCTGTACACAACATTTGCCATCAAATGTAAGAGAAACAGTTTAATAAAGACTGCAATTCCCAAGAAATCACGATGTCATGATGCTTCTGCAATGGCAAAATTAGTGGTAGAAGTGTTGTTGGAGTTCCAGGTAGCGTCCCTTTAAATCTCAGGAATGGATATAGTCAACACCAAGGCAAAAAGTGGTTGACCTAAGGCTGAAAACATTAACACAGAGATACCTGAAGTTAAAGAGATAAGGGGAAGGCAGGAGGTGGACAAATATTAGGGCCTCAATCTCCTATCATTTTAGTCAGAGTTATAAGCTACCAGAAGAGTAGTTTTCATCACCCAGCAAGATGTCAGACCCAATGGGAAACAGGGCACTTCACTAAAAGACAACACTAATCAGTCAAGTAACTGCAATATTAAAAAATAAATGAAATGCCTACCACATGTGGATGCACACTGGGCATGGCTGAAGATGCACCTAAGGTGATTTCAGGTCAGAACGTTTTAAGGTTAAAAAATAACCCACAATCACATAGGTAACAAAGATATGAAGAGGTACCACCTTCACATTAGTTCACAAAAAAACATAGTTCATGTCACTGCTTCTGCTCTTCTTGCTGTTCTTGAAAATATCACTGGTTGAGGATGAGCAAATTAAAGCCTGGAAGCCACTCGGTGTTCATAGTATGATGTGGAAGGATGTGAGGTTTGGGTGTTAAATCTGTGAGAGTTCACTGTGAAAGAGTAGGAACAAAGGCAGGGTGCTGAAGTCTCAACTGCCTCAGCCAAGCTGGAGCCAGAAGGATCAATCATGTTATTTCTTGCCTGACCTTGGGGAGAGTTGTTAGTGGAAGATGAGTCAGGGAAGCTATGCCTAAATATCTTTCCCCACATGATCAGGAACACAAGAATCCTGGAGCAGAAGCACTGGCATTTCTTGTTGACATCTGAAGGGAAGAAGCAGACCTCAGGCTATCCTCTGTCCTGGAAAGCAGCATATAGGGCATCATCCTGCCTTTCCCATTTATGATCTGCTGCATCTTGAAACAGGTAAATCCATCTGGCAATTAGTTACAGGCTTCAGACAGATAAGAGGTACATGGATGCTCTTGGAGACATATGTTCCACAGACCACCTGTTTTCCTACCGAAAGGAGTGGATCTCACATCATCTTGTTAGTACAAAGCACGGTGGTCATGCTTTCCGTCATCAGTTCACACTGGCCTTTACTACGTAAGCTGAAGGCTGGTGACAGGTATCTTCCTGCTGTGACCTCTCAGGACACTGAAATGTAAATTAAGCCTTTGGTTCTGAGATGTCCAGTGAAAAAGCGAGTTTAGTAGAGACAAAACCTTTTCAGTCTGGAAAGCAACAATGAAGGGAAAAACAACCTTTGCCAATTATTGCCTAATTTTCGTTTTCTGCTTAGAGAGGGAGTCATCATGCTGTGCAATAGTCACAAACATGTCCATCAAATGGGGCACTCGGGAGTATAAAGTGTTCAAATGACATCTGCATTAGATGAATGTGCAGTGTTGTATTAGGTTGCATAGAAATGCAGGATGTCCTACAGCCAAATATGGCCACATTCCATTCCAAGAGAATAGAGGTAACCTGAGTCACCTTGTTAGCTTTGTCAGAGCTAATAAAATCAACAGTACAACTTTGGGCAAGAGAGGATTGCAGCACAGTTTTCAGTAAGCTGCACCATCTGTTTTATGAGCCAAACTTATACAAGTGGCCTGATGACAATTTGGAGGGAGGGGAGGTTCATGTCTTCAGGATCTTCATGACAAGGTCCAGTAGGAAGTGGTATCAGAAGTGGCAGAGGCCTACCACAAAGAAAAAGCGTAGCAGAAAGAACCTTGCAGGTTAAAATAAAAACCTTGCTGGAACAACAAGAGTGTCATCAGCCTGAACTTTAATTCTGGAGTTCAATCCTCCTAAGTCCAGGACTGATAGATCTATTTTTCCCCTGGTTCTCAGAAACAGCTACTATAAAACAATTTTCCTCCAATATAAAACAGTTTTGGGTGGCCATATCATTCTCCTAACAATTCATTTCAGAATCTCTATTTGATGAGTCTCTGAGAATGATTAAGAAGGGGGTTTGGAGTAAGAATGTGTTGAAAACTGGTGAGGTATTGTATCACACCCCTATAGACTTCTGAAGAACGTCTGAAGAATATTTGATACCACAGTCCTAAAGACATGACAAGAAAGAAAAGAGAAAATAAGCATTAAACATTATTTCCAGTATCATTTGCAAAAGTTAGTTTGGAGGCTCAACTGTGTATTTTCATGAAAATTCACATTCTGATGAGCAGTCATAATGGCTGTGTTGCCTTTTTCTAAGGGAACAATGCTGTGCGTAGTCTGCTTCAGAAACAAGAGAAAGCTGACAAAATGAGCTTGGATGTGAATGGGAAACTCATTTTTTGACAACTGAATGGCAGACTCTAGAAGAATGTAAGGTACATTAGGAATTCTTGACTAAGCGTAAAAATTTCATCTTCAGAAATTATTTCTGATGCTGGATTTCCAGGACCAGGCATTATATATTGTGTATGATATGAATGATTTCTGTTGAGATATTACTTGTTGCCTTGTCCCAGACCTGAGGCCAGAGCCCTCCACAGTCCCTCCAGACTTTCCAGAGAAGATGGACAACTGATTATTTTCCTCAGAAGTTATTGGTTGAGGTGACCCTCATAATCCTTTCACACTGTGTGCCTTCATTCCTCTGCAAGTAAGGGGGACAGGACAGCGTAATCAAATGATGGATGAGCCCTTTCAGTGAAGAGAAGCGATTGTCACAAAAAGGACAATCCTGGAGTTGGGGCACCACACAAACAGAAATTCTGAAGAAGAAAAAGTAAGATAGCATCTAGAATAACCAAACAAAGCTGATTAAGTTGCAGGAACACCAGCACTGAAAATTGCTTCACTCGGCCACACAGGATTGAAAAAAAACAAGGTGTGAGATGTACTGGCCTCTATAGATGCAGTCATGGCACATATGCATTCTTTGCAAACACTGCTGAATCAGAGAACTTTCTACAGTCCTCCACAGCAGGGTATTTACATTCAACCACAGTCTGAATGTACATATATATGAACACCAGAGAGAAAACGACAAATATTCATCACAATTTATTTACACAGAATGATCAATTATTCCGCAGAGGGTCTATGAATACTGTTACTCAACATTTGTTCTACGTTAGGGAAAGGACCAGAATCACAGCAATTATTTTATCAAAAGTACCTTGCAGTCAGCTACATTAGTATATCCATAGGCTCATCAATCCTGGTTTTGTTCCTAAGAGTTTCCATGAAAAGAGATTGCCAGAATTGCATGGCCAACATGTTTTGTAGGATGGCACAAAGCAGGACTTGGATAATAACTGTAAGCCTGTTTTCATTTTGACTTCAGAGGTTTCAAAGTTGCCTCTCCAGAGGCAAAAGATCAGTTAACTGTGCACTGTGATGCACAGCTCCCTGCGCATAAATATCTTATTAGTACAATAAAGAGAAGCAGGCCTCTTAAATCCGTGATGGGGAATATTAGTATATTAACACAGGATCCACAGCCTACAGAGAAATACACATTAACATACATGTGTTAATCTAATCTATATAATCTAACCTATCTAGTTCCTATCAGTACATCTAGGTAAATTCTGTGAGCAGCTGAGCAGTCCTACATTTTCTAATACTTAGATGAGAGACTGCTGGCTGAAAGGTGCCATTGCTGAGCTAATGGGCAGTTAAAAACAAATGAGTAGTCAATACAGATCTTAGATTTTTTTTTTAAAGTAATACTGCAGGTAAAGTCAGCATAAAATACCTCAAGGTGTTAAATGGTGTAAGGAGAGTAGAGGCAGGTAGCTCAATGGTTCCCAAAACTTCCACTGTTTAATTCAGCATTGATAAGGAAAAATTTATGACTACATCCAGGGTGTTCTAGAAATATCATACAGCAAAAAACAGACTACATGTTGCCTCAAAATGCTTTCAAAATCGCTTTTAAACACAGTGTAAAACCTGGTGGTAGTTAAACCAAAGTCAGTAAAATGAACATAACCATTGCTGGTCGATGGTCATAAAACTAAATTTAAATACAGGCAATCTTTCTTTCTTTTTTCCCTCCACCTCTTCTTAAAAACATGTATAGTACATCTTGTTTCTATCAATATTAGCTAAGATAACCACATTATTATATTTAAGTTCCCTAGAGAGGCTAAAGGTAACTGGCAGCCATTGCTCATATTATGATGCTCATCATGGGCTCCTGTGAATTTCTAGTCATTCAACAACATTTGTAAATGATATTTGTAAACAGTAACTTCTCCAGAAATCATAACACAATACATAATTCCATAATATACTTTCAATTTTCTAAATCCTAACCCAGGTAAGAGAGACTGAAAATATAACAAATGATGATTTGATCTGGCATTAAGCACATAAGGAAAGTTCAACATTAACGGTTGTGGCAGCTCTGCTGCACACTCCCTAGATTCAAGAGAAGCATATTCCAGCAAGGTAGACACTGTGAAACAAGTCCCTCTCCCACAGATGAAGAGAGGACAGAAGATGACTGGACTTAAGCCACTGTGATCTACAGGTCTCCAGTCAGTCTCCTGTACAGCAGCTGACATGTCCAACTCCTTCTCCTTCTGCTTTGTGCTCCAGTGATGCCATTTCCCTCAGTGTCACCATGACATGTATGTACATAAAAGGAGATTTGCCACATCTTCATTTGCCACATGAAAGGCTGCGAGAACTGGGCTTGTTCAGCCTGGAGAAGAGGAGGCTCCGAGGAGACCTCATTGCAGCTTTCCAGTATCTGAAGGGGCCTACAAGGGTGCTGGGAGAGGACTTTTTACAAGAGCCTGTAGTGACAGGACAAGGGGTAATGGGTATAAATTGAAATCAGGGAGGTTTAGATTAGATGTCAGGAAGAAATTCTTCACAGAGGGTAGTGAGGCACTGGAACAGGTTGCCCAGAGATGTTGTGGATGCCCCATCCCTGGATGTCTTCAAGGCCAGGCTGGATGAGGCTTTGAGCAACCTGGTCTAGTGGAAGGTGTCCCTGCCCATGGCAGGGGGGTTGGAACTAGATGATCTTTAAGGT
>NW_010255275.1:0-56000 GCF_000690775.1 Eurypyga helias | reverse complement strand
CCCGTTGTGGGTCTTTGCCTGACACTGCGCACTACGTTTGGGCTAGGGAGGTGTGCTCAGATGGGGCGCAACAAAACGGCTTGGGAAAGCACACCGCACAGCAGTGGGGTTTTTTGATTATTTTTTTCCCCATTTAAAACCAAACTTCCAGTGAAATAACAAGTCCTTAAAAAATGTATTATTTATTTTCCACGGAATAAAAGAGCCCCTACAGTATTTTGAAAGAATGTCTGTTTTATAGGTCTGCAGTGATAACATGTTGGAAGTAACTAACAATTATGTTATTTTTGTCCCCGCTAATAATGCTCGGGGAGCAATTGATGTTTCTTTTAGAGTTAATAAGAAACATTTGCAGCAAAAGCAGGAACTGTGGAGATAAAGCAATTGGCAAGAAATAGTATGTTTAAATACCATAAAACAGCCAGTATCCAAACAGGTGTGAGATAAAGTGGTATAAATAAACTACTCTGTATGCAGCCCATCGCACAGCAGAGTTGTGTAAAAAATTGCATGAAATAACTTCACTCCTATTCAGAGGAAAACGTAACAAAACCAATCCTTGTGTCTCCTAATTAGCTCCAGCAGCTGAGAAAACATTTCTCGTGGAAATTTCTGAAAGTTAAAAGTTGTTCTGTGAAAATGGTGAACAAACAAAAGCAGCAGTCAGATCTGCCAACCTTTTGGAGAAACTGTATCTATATGTTGTAAACATCTTAAAGCCAGTGTCCCAAACAGGCAGTGGCACCTCCTTCGACCTTGCAAAGCGACGCCTGGCTCTCAGTTACCCTGCATTGCCTGGTGGCATTACGATGCTGGATGAGGTCTGTGTTATTTTTATTGGTGCTGCTTCCAAAAACACACAGACATTTGCCCTTTCTTCATCCAAACATTTGGTTGCATTAAGGGTTGTTTGGTTTAGATTAAAGATTTTCTTTTTTTAAGACCAGTCAAATGCAAAGTGGATCAGCACTAGCAAACATGAGGTGAAAATAATTACCCCTGCTCACATGACTGATAAGCAGAACTATGGAAAATGGCTCACAACCAAATCCACCTGGTTTCTGTGGCTCCTGCAAATGAGAAGCTGCCATAGGTTCATGGAAAGGTTTGTCCAGATCCATCAACCTTCCAGATAAGTGGAATGATTTGTATTTTTTGTTTAATTAGCATGGGAATTCTTTCAACGTGTGAATTTTAGATGACATTGTATAATTTTTGTGTCTTACTCACTGGTTTTGGGTTCTTTCAAATTCAAGTTAAAGGAAGACAAGCATTTACACGTCTCAGTGTGCATGCAGATACCCATGATGCGAAACTGCTGAATTTCAGATGGTTTTAGAAATCAGAGCTTTCCAATGTTCCTCACTGTAACTCCCTTGTTTGTGAATCAGGTCCCTGAACCCAGCTCTGTGCAGTCCAAGTTGTGCAAAAAGCCAAAAGAGAAACCACAGCATCTCTGTGGAGACTCGTTCTCTGGCCTGTTAGACAGCATGATTTGGAAAAAGGAGGCTCTCTACTGACACTCTGGCTGACAAAACCCTGCCCATAAGCTGTGTTCTGCATAGCATGGAGGAGCCCCTGAACACGGCAACTCGGTTCCCACCCAGTGCCTGGACCATGGAAACAGCCTTCGTGTAACACGAACGTTTGTTTCTCCTCTGCCATTCTCTGAGGAAAGGTTCGGAGGGGCGGATCTGGAGAGGAGGTAACCTGTGGTGTGGGTATCTCACTCACAGCCTGCATGCACTGCGATTGCCCTGCACCAGTCTTCCATAACTGGGAATAGACATCACATCCAGTTAGATACCAGGCTTATTCTGGAGTCCTTGGAATCAATTATGACCAGGGGTCCCCTGGCCAGGTACCCCACAAATAAATATGGTGTTACAGATTAACTTGGCCCTGTGGGTCTTCAGGAGCTCATCAAAGAATGGTTTGAAAGAGACCTTAAAGATCATCTAGTTCCAACGCCCCTGCCATGGGCAGGGACACCTTCCACCAGCCCAGGTTGCTCCAAGCCTCATCCAGCCTGGCCTTGGACACTCCCAGGGATGGGGCACCCACAGCTTCTCTGGGCAACCTGTCCCAGTGCCTCCCCACTCATTCTGGAAAGAACTTCTTCCTGATATCTAATCTAAACCTCCCCACTTTCAATTTAAACCCGTTACCCCTTGTCCTGTCACTACAGGCTCTTGTAAAAAGTCCCCTCCAGCTTCCTTGTAGGCCCCTCATGTTTTCAGCTTCTAAGCCCCCTTGTCACAGGGTGCTGCACAGACAGAGATGACAATGGTTGTATGAGGATCCCCCCCTATGAGATGCCCATGTGGGGCAGCCAGAGCAGCACCATGCCAACCAAACTTGAGGGGCACATGGGGTTCGCCCTGGTGCAGCCCAAAGTGACGTGAACCTGCTCTGGTTGTCCCTTTAGGACATGCTACGAACAGGGGAGCTCGGCGTTGCCACGTGGGGCATTGCACCGTGCGTGCATGCGCTGTAGGAGCAGAGGTGTTCCGAGAGCAACTGGTACAGTACCGAAGGCCACACAGAAATGGGAACGCTTCTTCGAGCTGGCTCTCTTCAGTTAACCACCGATTGACGTGATAAGCCCCCAGTGCTGCTGCTAATAAGTGAAGGAAAGGAAGTCAGTGTTCTTTTATACTCTGACACACCGTGCACTTTGGTTTCACTCAGAGTAGCAAACCTTTCTTTCTCGTAGCAAGTATTATAAATAGGCCCACTTCTTATCAGATCCTCCTCTTAATGTTTTTCATTAGAAAACCACAGTTAATTTTAGATAATTGTTAGAGATAATCTCAAATTTGTGTGTAATGTATGCCCCAGTTCTAAGAAAAACACGACATTGGGGAAGGTACTGCCTGCCTAACAGCTTTTCATTTACAAGACTGGTATGAGATCTCTTGTTCTTGTCAAACGAATTCTAGTGTCTTAGACATTCAGACTCCTATCTCTCAAAGCAGATAAAATTTTAACTTGCTTAGTATTTGTCTTCTTTATTTTGTAACAGCTTCTGAGCAGCGCGTTCAGGGACTGAGCACACGTCCTGCCAAACAAGAAGAAAAAGGTTTCCAAACAGTCTATGCCAGAATTTGCAGTGGCATATCGGACTCCTTAAGGTTTCCTGTGGGAGTCAATTTTGCTTTATTTGACAGCAGTGGCATTTGCTGCCAGAAGAATAAAGACAACAGTTGTTTAAAAAAGCACGTGTGTCACCCTGCACTATCAAACAATCTGCTCCACACTACAAGAGATTTAATATGGAACCCACAGATGAGTTCCCAGGACCAACGAGAAAAAGTGTTTCTAACACCAAAGGAGGAAGGAGGTTCATTTACCGATAAGAAAGGATTAAAAGCGTAGCTTAATGGCACATAGTCCATTAAGCCCCCTGGAAAGGACAAGAAGCAAAACCAAAACATGACAGAAAAGTTTAGGCAAACAGCATTATGCATTGCCCTTCCAGTCCAGTTTTCTGTTCAGTAAAATTGCTGGATATTTCTTGGATAGCATGAAAAGAAGTATAAAATATTGTGGCATTTGGGCCTACAATATGCAGGACATGACAAAAATAAACAGCACAAAAAGCAGTCACTGCTCTTCCACTTTAAGAAAGGCAATGGGGAAATAGAGGTGCAGTGATTTCTTTGGGATGCCAGAGGATGGTCAGAGAGAAAAGCGAGGGACTTAGATATCCCGGTCTTCCTAGTCCCAAGCAAAGACATCTATTCCCTGAGCAATGTTTACTTTAGCAACTAGGGCTGAATGTTGCAAATATTTGTAGCTGAATTATCTCAACATTTCGAAGACTATGTGCCTTGAATGTTGTGTTTTTCTGGGAAAATTAGTGGAAAGAGTCCTTCTTGGCATGCAGAAACACTAGGAAATTCTAACATCATGCACGAAATTTCAGATCTGCCTTTAGGAAAAGCCAACTTCCTTCACAAATTGGCTCCTTCTCGCTGGCAAAGGTGAGTAGGGTCAGGCAAAAAAGCAAACACAAGCCTACTTTTAACTTTGTGAGGAAATTTTAAACCTCATAAATTTCAACATATTTTGCCTTTTATTGTGAAGTCCTGGCATATTTCTAATAGCAAGTTTCCTAAGCAAAGTTCAGCCCTGCTATTTTATACTCTCTGTTTATGCTATGTGTGAATGGACGTGTATCCAAGTTTATAGCTGACAGCCCCATCAGAATGTCAGCCAGTCTGGAAGTCTGCAGATTATTGGGGTCAGCCCCGTTTTTCACTCCCTGTGGTCCACAGAAATCCATAGTTTATAGATCTTAAGATAACAGAGGGACCATGGTGTTTTCACCCAGAGTTAATTGTATTTCAAAACATCAGGCATGTATTTTTTACCCTGATGCACACCCATAAAAATCACCTCACTTTCATACTTGCTAGTGAGGAAGAATAAACTAAATGTTGATAGCTTCATTCATACACAATGGCTCTGCTAATAAGCCTCATTTCTTGCCTTGCTATTCCTGTCTCGCACCTCAAATGAACAGAAACTAGTAGGATAAGAAGGCACAGCGTTTTTAATAAAGTGACACATTAAACTCATTTTCACCTGTGATCAGAAGCCTTTCCATGTAGACTTAAAGAAGTTAAAAGTTAATGTATGTATGACACAGATTAGCTAGCCTGGGGTATTGCAGAACAGAACAGCCTGCTTTTTTAGTGTAGATTATTCTTGTGACTGCATTAGCAAATTAACAAATGAAGGGAAAATACAAAAAAACCCAAAACATGAAAAACACACTTCATGCTCATTAAAAAATACCCATTAGGTCATTAGGAAACTGCAGGAGAAACAAGTTTTAAGATTTTAAAAGTAGAAACTTGTAAGCCTGCACTAATTCGCTGGTTCTCGCGGTCCCTGCAGTGCTTTTCAGACCGGCAAGGCCCTGCAGGATAGCTCACATCATGAGTGTCTCTCTCATAAGAATAGTCATAAAACAACAAAAAAAGTCTATTTCCTGTTTAAAAATGATAGGTACTTGTTTGTCAGCAAGGTAAGTTTGACCAGAAAGGCCATACTAAAAATCCCCAGGGTGAAATTTAACCCTATTTAGCTGATTAACCCTTTAATAAACACGCTGGCTAGAAGGCCACGCCATTGTCTGCACCCTTCTGGCCAAGGACAAGGATCACGTCAGCTTTCAGAGGCACGCTCTGTTTGCTGGAGCACGCAGCATGCTGCCAAAAGGGATCCTCCTGCTGGACCAGCTATCACAGGAAGGTTTATAACTCCCATCTCTTGCCGGCACAAAAATCTGGTAACAAAAGGGAAGTTCCCATTTAAATAGTGTTCTTTCTTTCAAACATCTACAAAGTGACCTATTTGCAGAAATACAGGCGTGGATTCTTTCCCCCTCTCCCTCCCCCCTGGACAAGGAGAGGAGGAGAACTCCATCATAAGGGTGAATTCCGTTCCAAGACCACAACCTTCAGTGGGGGTCCACTGCACTGATGGCAGTTAGAGGATAAAATTTATCCCACTGGCCCCCAAAAGGCACTTTTCTCCCCCATTCTCCAGCCTCGCTTCCTATACAGCTGTGAGAGGATGCTAACGCTAGCACAGCCACTTACGACTGGTTACGAGCTGCTTTCTTCATTGCATGGGGCTACAGAGCGAAGACCCTGGATGTCTACACCCCGACAACACCCCTGAGCTACCTACAGCAGTGGGGCCCAGCCCCGTCTGCGCTTCATCGTCCACCTCCAGTGCAATTACAGCACAGCAATGGCAATGACCAAAAAATGCATCCCGCTTTCCAAGCGCAGCAGAGCAGAGAGTGGTTTTGGCTTCGTTGGTCTAAACAAGGCACTGATTAGCTAGTAATCAGCAAGCGATTAGCAAAGACAACTGGGTCACTCGGAGTTCAGCGTGTGCATTGTTTTTGCTGGGAGGCACCGAAATGCTCGTGCTCGGCGTGAGCACACATGCTGATGCGACTGTCCGCCGCAAACATCCATTCAACAAACTCGGTTTGGGAAATCAACTTGTGTCCCATAAAATTTTAAGCATAAATATTGCAAAATACGAATCATAACACTGGCTGGCTTTATAAAGCGTTCGAAGATGTAGGTTGTTAATGGTTTTGATTAAAGAGCTCCAGTCTGTAACACATAATCAGGAACACTGTGATATAATGAAGAAGCATCTTTTTTTTCCAAGCTTATTATAAACAAGCTGTACCACGTTGTTCCACAGCCTAGCCACAATCATTCAGTATCAGGTCAGGAGGTACCAAAACCCACTGAGAGTAGGTTTGCATGAAGGACAGCTAGCGAGCAGCCCTTCCTGAGTACAGGCACACCGAGAGACACACAAAACCAGAGCTGACCTCAGTCAGAAGTCTTCGTTAGGGGCCTTGTATTTGCAGACCTCCTCTTGCACCAAATCAAAGCTTGTATTGGCTTCGGGAGTCAAAGCTACGTCCTGTGAAACCTCTGAGTCCTAGTTCAGCATTCTTATTCCGTGTGCCACCTAGATATCCAGGGAAATATGGAAGAGAGTCATTTTCAAGTGCTTAAACAACAGGGTTAAACTAGTACCTGAAGCAATTTCATCATCTCCACGTTACCCACTGCCTTTAGTTTCTGAGAGGCTGAAGTATGCAGCGTATCGTGACAACCCTTTACGGGATATGCTGGCAATCTTGTCCTTCGTGCCTGGAGGTGATGAACTGGATATGGTCTCACTTCAGGAGAGCAAGGGCAGGCAATCTCCAGTGATGGCATATTGGTTATCTGGAAGAAAACAGATTTTTATACCAATGCATTTGTCCCTTCCTTGCTAAAACATTGGATTCCTACTCTTGCCAAAGTAGGATTTTATTAACTGTAAAAAAATGTGATTCATTTTAGATGTCTCCACCTTCTGTGCTAAAAAAGCTCCATGCAAACATCATAATCTTGAAACTCAAACCCTAGCAATCACAATACATCCATGGGAAATATCCTTTCTTCACACACTGCCCCTTCCTTCCCCCATTTTATTTCCCCTTCAATAACAAAATCACAACATCTGTAACTAGCACAAGCCTCGTCTGCGGTGACACTATGCTCCTGCTTCCCAGCACGCCCCTTCCCCTTCACCTGCCAACAAGGACCTCGCGGTCTGTGCAGGTTTTTTTTCCCGCTGACTCTCCGCAGCAGGACTCTCTGCATTGTTAGGGCTGAGGAATGGCTGGGGTGCAGGCTGTGTGTGCGCAGTGCAATATATACACATAAATATGTGTCCATATATATATAAATAACATGATTAATAGTGCCAGAAACTTGACCCTTCAGACTTCAGCTAAGGGCTTTAATACGCTGCTGTACAACAGGCCTCTTAAGTGGCTTGCATCTCCTGATAATATTAACTTGAGTGCCATTGGACTTCTATTCCCGCTTCGAACTTGGTTAGTGTTTTCTTTAACAAAGATTGTAAGGTAAACTTTTAAAACTCATATTTTTGCCAGGTTAAAAGAAAAAAAAAAGGCAAAAATTGCCCTGTGACTCTGACTTTTTTCTTGAGGTGCCTTTCAGGGGCGTTGTAAGAAAGCAGCTATTCAGTTACTGCAAGCAGTGACTGTTTTGCTAAAGCACAATATTTGAAGTAAACAGATCGAGCAGAATATGTGTATGTCCCAAAGTTAAGCTGAGCCTAGAAACTGGAGGCACTGAACTAAACTGGAGTTAATTTAGGCTGGAACAAATACGGGCAAATCCTTCAGCCAAGGGACAAAATATTTGTTTGTTTCCAGTCTCTCGGACACTAAAAATATCCTGGCATGGCAACACTATGTAATACTTGAAGCTTGATATGATATAAAACAAAGTCTGAAGATGCTGTCCTGGAGCGATTCCTTGCATCAGCTCTACATCGGATCCCCGGTACTTGGCAAGCGTGTGTTCCATTGGGGGCTGACCGCAGCCGTGCTCGGACAGGCAACTGCTGGCGCCGGAGACGGCTTCATCCCCTGGAAGGATCCCAGCCCAACACCATCCGAGGCTGCTGTGCTGTAGAAATGGTGTATTTGAGATTCTTCTGGACCCATCCTTCCCCCTCAATGTATTTTCCTTCTCAGGGGACCAAGAAGGACAGAAAGCTAAGGTGTGCCACTCGTGAGTCCGTGACAGAGCATCGAGACAGGGCTGCTCTGCTGAGGGGAGCAGGAAGAGTTCTGATTTTGCCACATCCAGGCTGGAGGTGTACGGAGATTTGAAGGAAATAAAGCAAATGGAAAGGAGAAACATGCAAAGGTGTTTTTTCTTGCCAAAATCCCACACATCCATAATGTCAATGCCACACCAGTGCCTGCTCTCACAATAACACAGGGCCGAGGGAAAACGTGGCTGTAATTCATACAGAATGATTAAAGAATGGTTTCTGAAGAAAAAGCAGGATTGGAACAGCAGGGCTTCTCATCATGCCTCAACAGAAAGCCGAGCTGTAGAAGTGCCTCTATTAGCAGCGACAATGCTCCAGAAGTGGCAGAAAGGACCAGGAGAAAGCGGAGCAGGGGAAAAAGGTGCGATAGCAAAAGGGTGCACGCCCTAAGCAGGTTTTTACTACTCTACAAAACCCACTTAATTTTCTCCTCAAACAGAAGTGGTTAAGGAAAGCAACCAAACTTCTCATTTCTTTCCAACCAAACCCACCCTCACCTACTGTATGTGGAATGAGGACAAGGCTGATCAACATGGGAACTTCAGCACGAGTCCCCTTGTGCCCAAAAAGAGCGTCAACCAAGCTGAGATGGCAAGATACTACAAACCCTACGGCTTGGGCAGGATGTCTACACTATCAGCTGCAAAACATCTGCATCTCCTTGTCCCTAAAATGGGTACACATTCTGAAGACACCCACGGAGAAAATGAACTAATAAAACACAAGGGTTAAAGACCAAGAGAAATTATTTCATGGCAGTCTTTCAGGCTGGGGAGTGTCTGGGCCGTGAGGTTTTGCCTTTTTAAGATCGCATAGACCAGAGCGAGGAATGGAGCGTTGTGCATGAGACAAGCTTGGGAAAACCAGATCACTTACTGATCCCTGCACCTCACCTCTCTTCCCAACATCTTCAATCCTCATTTCTTTGTGGGTTTCCAAACAGATCATCCTAATCTTTACAAGAGAGTTGGTAGGAAACTTTTGATCTATATGGACCATGGAGCCTTCCATAACTTTCACCAGGTACTTTCAGGTGAGACAACACTGTTCTTTATCTTACACCAAACCTCTTCAAGGAACAACTGGCTTTGGCATTTAATTTATATTTATGTTTCAGCCTAATGTGTCTCTTTTTACCCCTGTGGGGGCTGACAAAGGAGCACGTTGAGTTCACGCTCAGAACACAGAGGCAAAGGAAATCGAGCAGAGCTGCTCCTGGCGATGCACTAACAGTGTGCTTGCTGCTGCACACAGCAAAGCAGGCAGTACGTTCAAAGCTTCTTAAGAGGATTTGGATGGCTCTTTTCGCTTAATTCCAGAAAGTAAAAGTGTTTCGGAGTGGTTATGTAATGACCTCAAAGCTGACATAAGTGAAGGAAGAAACAGCAGAAGGGCAGCTACAAAGGGGAATCTCTGCCAGGCTGGAGGGAGACAGGCTTCCTACTGTACCGGGATCACTACTGGGATTTCAGCTTTTGGTTACTTACGGTATTAAACAGCTTGATCCATTCTACTGGAAAACGCAGCCAACACTGGGCAAAGATGATAATTCACGCACGAAGCGAAAGGCAGAGCTCTCATCGTTCCTCAGCCTGTTAACTTGTATTTGCCTCCAGGATTTCCGTGCCGCTGCTGTTAAAATAATCCTAAAATTACAATTGAGCAGATCTACTAAGAAATACAGCCAGAATATCAATTTACACTGTGAGAGGTTCCTGTGCAAACTGAAAATGCCGACTTCTTGGAAACTGGAAATTCCTATCTCCCAGCCTGCAACTCCGTACCGACGGTCATGTGTTTCCAGCCCATCAGGGCTAATAGGCTCTACACAACCCAAGGACTGATTACACTTAGAGCACAACACAGCACTGACTATTCTGTAGCAACTCAGCTGGTATATAATTACTTTTGAGGAAAATGCAGTGCAGAACAACATCACTTCTCAAAGATTTAAGTTATTAAGGAAGATTAAGGAATTTCACTCTGGAAAAGAGACTTCGCTGTGACCTAATTGAAGTTTTTAACATTCTCAAGGGAACTAATAAAAATTGGTTCATGCAAATTCTCCATACTTTCAAAGAACACGAACACAAGAGAACATTATCGAAAAAAAAAAAGTTAGGAAATTGAGATCAAAAAGAATTTAGAACAAAAAAAAAGGCAGAATAATTTGAGTTAGAGGGGACTATTGTACCAGGTCATTTAATCCACCCCCTCCTCCATCTGAATCATAGAAGGATTGATTCCCTTATCCTTAAATAATCCCTAATAGATGGGTAACTAGTGGAGCCAATGATGACAATTCCACAACCTCTCTTGGCAGCCTGCACTTTCAGAAGAATAAACATATTGAATAAATTATTAAAAAAGGCCACCGTGGGCAAGGAGAATCAATGAAATCAAGGAAGAACTTGTTAATATAGAGTGAGGGATGAAAGATGGAGTAAAAATAAGCTCGTTAGATGAATGAAAGATGAAAATTGCAGAAAAGGAACAGAATCTTGTGGTGTTTTTTTTGTTCGTGTAGTACTGTTTTCACTTACTATTTAAAGAAATTCCACAGAAAGAACACCTACACATTTCTGCAAGCACGAAGCAATGTCAGGAATGCTCCCATGAAAACTGCCGCGCGTGTACTGTCAGCCCCTGCCACAAGAAAATGAACGAGAGAAATGCCAACACCGCACACAGGAACACACGTCCTACAGACTGAAACCATCGTATTTGCAAACGACTGTTTCAGGTAGATCCATAACACATTCACACAGAGGAATAAACCACATTATTAAAGCCCTTACCCACGAAAGGTGGATCTTCAAGGACATGAGGTATAAATACACAAAGCCCCTCACCCTGCAAGCAGCCGGCGCACGTTTCACTTCACACGAGAGCAGCCCTGGTCAACCCGCTGTGATTACTCAGCCCCCCACAGCGTTTGCCAGGTGACGTCCCCAGCCCACGCGCAGCGCCTCACTCTGTGCCCACCACACCATTTCCTGCCAGCGTCCTCGGCGCAAGATCGTCAACAGAAAACCAAGCGTTCTCCCCAAAAGTGTCACCTAAAGACGTCCTGCAGAAACACGGTTGTGACGGAGGCGGCAGGTAAACCCAACGGGTGCGATGGCCGCCCCTTGCTGCTGGGGGGACGGCATGGGCAGGGGCGGTGGAGACCCAGTGCCCAGGACTCGCAAACAGCAGGAGATGTCTCACCTGTTTTCTCAGAAGAAAACCTCACGGGATTTTGCCATGGCTTTTCCGACACCGACTCGAGTGTGGAACCGTTCAGAAGACGTGCTTGCAGGACAGCAGGAGACCTTGGGAAGCTGCAGCACGGGGCTCGTACAACATGCTCCAGCTGATCTCTGGGTGTCATTCAGATTCTTCACGTGAACTTCGGAGCGTCACTGGTTAATGCACCAAATTCCTGGATACAATTTGTTTTCTAGAATGGGGTCAAAAATCACAGCTTCTCCTCAATTCCCTTTCCTTAAAGTGCTCGTGGTGGGTTATTGTTAGATGCACATGAGTCTCCAGAGAAGGATGTGGCTTGACTGCTTTTGTTCAGATGGACTGACTAACTGCTCATGGTTACGTTTCACACTTGGATTATTTCCCTTTAATGCATTTTTGGGTTTTGGATTTTGAGTGGGGTTAGAGCACTTCTGACAGACTTTTAACAGAGGCTGAAAAACACAACAAATATGAAAGTAGAAAAATTCTTCGCTGCCTACAAAGTCTTGAATAAACGTGCTGTGATTAAAGAGGGGCAGACGTTACCATGCAACAATTAGTTTTTTAGACCCTTTCCAGATTCCTCAGATAGTCATATACGTTTGCAGTACGTGTTCACTCCCTTGTATACCTGAAACACTGGATCACTTTAATTCTTACTGTCCCTCTCCATTTCCCAACAAGAATGTTTATTTTTCATTAGCCTCACTTCTACAGCTTCCCTACTTATTCCGGCTGTTGTTCACAGCGCCTGGACACATTCTTTTTTCGGACTGACCATGCAAGGCACTGAAGTGACCTGCAAACTATAATTATAACTGTAGAAGCACATTCTGTGACTTGTACTACAAACAGCATTGATTCACACAATTACAAGATTGTACCTGTTTTATTGTTAGATGTAGAAAAATTCCTTAAAAAGAAAGAACAACTGTGATTTAGGAACTTTTCTGCAAAGTTTGGACTGTACGTGATGAGGCTTTAGCTGCCTGTTCGTGCACAGCCCTTGTGAAATTAGCTTATGTCTACGCAATGGATGCAGACCAACTTCTTTGTTCCTGACAGGTAAAACTATACTTCCCTAGGCATCGAGTGCTCTCCCTCTGCTTTGGAGATGTGAGCTCTAGTTCTGCCTTGAAATATATTTTGCACTGTACTTGGACTGGTTACTAAAATCCAAATGACCTCATTTCAGCTTAGGAGACATTGTGGGAAAAAGATGGCAATTAAGACACAAAGATTTTGTTTTCCTGCATTTATGTTTTCTCCTAAGAAATATTTAACTGAAATTGAATTTAACTTAACTTGAGGTTTGTTTAAGCTCAACAGTCATTGGCTTATTGCAGTTACTTTCAGAGAATTTTTATCTTAATAATCTTTGGCATAAAACCAGAAAACATTCTACCTTTCTTCTCCTTCATCTTTAAGCTTATGACTTGCTTGTGCAATGGTTGCATGAAAGTAATTCTACTTTTTTTTTTTTTTTCCTTTTATAAGAAAACAGATGGAGAAGAATTTATCTGCAGTTGGGATTTGCTGCATATAATTTATTTCACAGGATCAAGTAAAAGATAACTGTGAGCTCACACTAGCCAAGCTTCCAGGACACTGTCACTTCCAAATTATATATATTTTTGAGATTATAGTTATGGAGATACATGGGTAGAAATTCACTGAGGCATTTTTCAGATTTCCATGAGGGCTTAATGCTTCTCTGCAGCTATACTGTACATTCCTAGTGCTCCCTCTTGACTGGGTGGCTCCCACGAATAGAAATGTATTTTATACTCTGTTTCCTAGCTTTCTGAAGCACTTGGTGTAGAAGCAACAGTCTATGCACCTCAGTGAGCTGCTCACTTTTCCATGGTGGACACGAAGTCGTGTGAACGGGATGGAAATCCTTCCGACATGAGCTTATTACAGAGCCCCATCCCGCAGTGGAAATTTTCTGGTACGTCCTATTGTTTTAGCACTACATTTTATCATTTTTTCATTAATACGGTAGGAAAATCACATCGCTTCCAGAACACGTTGATGCTAGTCAGGACGCTCTTGAGGCTAACAATGAGTCAGGACTCTGGACTCCTACCAAGCTTTTCTTCCATTGAGCTCTGCTCTTTTTTCTTCCTCCTTAAGGAACTGGCTTTTATTGGCCTCTCCAGCTTTGGATTAACTTACATCATACATTTCATAGGATATATATTCCAGTAAAAGAATACACACAGTACCATGTAAATTAACCTCCTAATCAAATTAAAAGGTTGAATGACACATACAGAGCAGCGTGGAAAAGAGGTTCCACACGGTAACGTGATGGTTCGCATTACGTGCCTTGCAAATCAGGCATCTACAGTGCACTTGGGGAGTGATAAAGGCAAATTACACTTGTGAGTCAGATGCTGAAAGAGTCGTGACAGAGAGTTATACAGTGAGCAGGCTTTTCCTTCCCAATGGGTTCTAACACAGGCGCAGCACTAAGTTACGGACACGCAGCAGGTCTGGAGGGAGAGAAGGAAAGGTCCTCTCTGCTAGGAAAACAAATACAAGTGGGTTTCTGTCAATGGCACAAAGGGACACAGGTTCAACTCCTGTTAATATCCCAAGTACCCTTGAAAACCTCCCTAGGAAAGGTCTGGGGAAGCAGCCTTGGCAGTGGATTGCAGAGAGCGGCAGCTCCTGGTGAGTATTCCCTGTGATTTTGGAGCGCGGGCATCGGTGTACCCCTCTTCTCTCATACTGGGAAGCAATCCTACACAAACAGGGTCTGCATTATGGTAAAGGTGTAGGATGAAACAGTGCCAGCATATGCTTTATGGCAGTTTAAAGCCTCTCCATACCACTTTGGTGCCAACAGTGCTGTGATAATTCCTCTCTCCCCCACACCTTCAATTGTTTCACTTCTCAGCAACATATTTTTAGCCCTGTGGCTTCATTGGCTTTTTTTTTTTTTCCCCCTTCTGTTCCTCAGCACAGAGTCATTGACTGCCTTCATCAAACCTCACACCATAATGAAAAGCAAAAGGCATAATGTAGCATTTAACAGACTGACTATCCCCTGTGCTGATGGGCATAGGATTTTCCTCAAAGAATGAATCTTCAGTGAGACCTGAATGGTTCAGTTCAGGAAGAAAGCGAGGCCAGATTGTCTTTCTAATCACAAACCTTTGCCCCATGGGGTCTGAATTCCTGCTTTAAGGACCACTTCAGAAGATTTACGAAGTCTGCTGCTTTGTTCCCCGTTTCAGGAACCACTCCAAGTCGCACTGAAGTCAATAGGAGCCCTTTCATTGACACGATCGGGCTTTGGAGCAGGTCCATAGCGAGTGTCACTTTTCTGTGATGAAAAGAGAACAGCGCTGAACGCTCTCAGCATTTCCACTGAAGCTCACGTAGGGTGGAAAGTGTTTCTTTCTGGATGAATGATCGCCCTGCAGAGTCTGTAGGAACACTAACCAGACGCAGCACTTGCCCAGTTCATCATCCCACTTACTCAGAGCAAGGCAGTACAACACTACAGACACAGCTTTAAGAACGCTTAAACTCGAATACCCACTGAAATTCTCAGTTTCTCACAATGCTGAGCCCCAAGGGACCTCAGTGAAGGTTCACTTGGCCAAACCATCAGTCTTTTTATAAAGAAGCACTCATTACAACTTACTGCCACATTTACCTGGATTTTTATACTCTTTTGTGGCCCAGATAGAGGTGGTAAAAGCACTGTGTATCTGCCAGTTTTCTAGGTGTGAAAATCAGTTCCATCTAATGGCTCAAAACTGCATCCCAGGACCCCAGAAACACCTCAGATGTGATACCCGAGACATAAGGAGCGAAGCAGATGTATTTTTGTTGTGGTGTTTTGTAACAGTCCCTTCAACATGAGCTCCTGGTCATAACGGCCAATGTCTTCATTCACTAAATAATAAAAAGTCACCCATTTCCTACCAAACTTTTTAGCAATGTGAATGCAACTGGCAGTATTTCAACTGGGCAGTAGCAGTAGCACGAATCCTGGACAATCAAACCCCTTTAGCTACAGCCCAGAAATATTTTGGGTCCTTAGAAAGGGAACCCAAAGTTGGCAAGAAAGAGAGGTAGTTGAGTTCCCGGTGCTTTTACCAACCTAATAAAGAAGAGAAGCTCTTCACTCACGGAGCGTCGCGTTACGGCAGCAGCCGCCAGGTTCATCTCTTTCTCCAGCGGGCAGCAAGCGATTCCACCCTTTCTCGGCTCAGTGGGGTTTACAGGTCCAAGACACCCTGTTTTCCATGACACATTGATAAAAAATATGTCATTTCAAAGAACATTAACTAATATATATATAGAAAAATAAACAAAGTCGTCCGTGGGAACACCGGACTGAATTACTTGCCCACTCCCAGCTATAGCATACAACCAGTATTTGTTCACTTGCGAGTGGAAGGTGTGTCATTTCAGACACTCTCCCTCTGATGGATGCAGGCCCTTGCTGGATCATGCTATTTAACTCTCTCTTTGGGGTTGTTTGTCTTTGGTTTTCAACTGTCTTATCGTGATAGATGTGCACTGTGCATACCATGGCGTGTCAGGCTAGATCAGACTACAACTTGTCACACGCAGCAACAAATTAAGGCAGTATGAGTGAGCTGCAGATACCTATCACATGGCATCGTGGCGTTAATAAAACAGCTTGATGGAAAATATTTTGGATCATGTTTCCTTCTCTCTTGGCTGATTGGAATACTTTTTTTTTCATGGGCACAGTTTGAAACTTAAAAGGTAATTATGCTATTTCGAGGTATATGTTTGAATTTAGGTCTTTGTTAGTCCCACTGTTCCCTTAACAGACCAGTTGGTTAATGTCATCATTGCAAAATTATTCCAACCCATTTTTATTTTATCACTTACTTTGCATTATTAGAAGAAGCTACTAACAGAAGATGGGAAAGATCTTGGTAACTAACAGAAACTATCTGCCTATTTATTTAACGGAATTTATGCTCCTAAGAGGGAGAAGAATGTTTTAGGCTATTACAAGAATCACTGGAAGTTTTAGCCCAGATCTCAGTTTCAAATTCACCCAGGAGTTTCTTTCCTTTGCTGCCCACCTTACCCGCCTCCCCAGTTTGGGTCATAAGCATTGCAAGCTGCAAAGAAAACAATTCCCCCTTCAGCTCCAATCCCTCCTTCTTAAGCCAGATGTGTTGTAGAGAGCTCGGCAAACCTGGAGGAGGAAAGGGGCCTTGACCTCAGAACACCAAAGGGGCAAAGCCATGAGGCCGGGGCTCTGCCTGTCACCCTGGTTGACTTCCCAGAGTTTGTTTAGGCGTCAGTTCAGGGAGACTCGAAGTCACGTGGCGGACTCCCAGCACAGGTAGTTTCCCAGGAGCCAGCTGAAAACAATAGGGCTGTTAAGCTGTTGGAGCTGGAGCTGTATGAACGTGTTCCCTTCGGTCTGGCGGATGAACGGCAAATTGAAAAAACGATTTGGGTGAGATTGAACCCGAAATACACAACGTGCTGGTGGAAACAGACATAAAAGCCCCCCCCAAGTTTCATTTTGCATCAACTCAGACTGCTTTGACTGAGCCAGAACAGAAGTTTTCATATTGTTTTTAACCCAATTAACAAACAATTCTAGATGAAAGACCCCTCCATGTCAAAACATCAAAACGAAACTTGAAGCAGTGACAATGCACTCTCTTCATGAGAAGTCTAATATTCCATTTATCATATTACTATCAAAATAATAATGAACCAAAAATGGTTAAATCACTAAAGTAAGTGGTTTAAGAAATGTCAAAATGACATCGTTTATTTTGAAAATAATGAAACGTTTAAACTACCCTGAGAAAAGAAATTCCCCTGATTTTCTTTCTGACAAAACTCTTTGTTACATTCAACCTCAATTTGTGAACAGTTTTCCACCTCAAATTGCACTTTTGGCAAACTTAGTCTATCCTGGAAAGATTCCACCACCTCTGTTGAAACTGGAACATGCTCACATACTTCACTGAGTAAGAGATTTCATCCTGTAAAATGGGGATAAGAATAAACCTTCCCCACTGATGAAGCAAAATCTACAGGTTGAGCTGTTAATGCCTGTAAAATATAAATGTGTAAGGCAGACACCAAAGGGTTTGGCTTCCCGAGGCACGACACTTCACAGAGAAAGGAATTCTTTGTCTTAATGGGACCTAGATTAGGGCTTCAAAATCTTAACTAGTTAGATGAATAAAGAGCTAAAAGATAACACAAGCTTAAGTGCTTTAAAATTATGATATAGAAGGCCTCTAATTTTCAGTATTACAATATAGCTGCTTAGTTTAGTTTGAAGTGATAAATGGACACGGGCATCCCCGCACGTGGCTGCGGCAGTGAGGCATGTAGGGGTTCCCACCGCACGGGGATGGTGTCCCACGTCCCACAGCAAACCACCAGGATAACGCTCTTGGCTGGAAGAGGTCTAGGACTGCCCCTGTGCCAGTGTCACCTACCATGGTCTTGCTTGTCCTCTGCTCTTCCTGACCGGGAGGGGATTTCAGTACGAAAGCCAGCGATCGGAACGTGGAATTTTCCCGTTTCATTACATGTGACATGTTTGAGACTGAGTTTTGCTGCAGACTCGTAGCCTATGGCGGTGGGCAGGAGAGATGAGGCTTCGCTGAAATGTGGAGCAACTGTACACTACAAGAAAACGGATAAAACATTAGAATGACAGCTTGCTGAGGTGGCTTTTTGTCGCACTGGCTTTAGCACGGTCACCAAGCGACATGCTGTGGTTGACATAGCTCGCTCCGACGTGGTGAAACAAAATCGATGGCTTAGTTTGCCCCACTAAACCCGGATTTGCTACATGCACAAAAATCCCCGACCGGGCCACAACAGGTGTGCCAACAACATTGTGAGCGTACACAGCGACGTGTCTATATGGTGGGCTCGACGCAGCCATCGAATCCACCTTTGTCGAGATGGATTCGGAAATCTGGTCAGTGAGCCGTGCTCTGCAGCTCCAGCCAGTTGTTAATTTTAAAATGCTTCTGCACCCCATGCAGTGTGACAGCATAGATGCAGAAAACGATGTCAGAGTTAATAACGACCTCAGAGCCGGAGGAAGCGTGTTTTGGGCAAGATTCGGGCATCAGTAAAATCAATGGCAATACTCCCGCTCCCTTCCATAGTGCCAGGATTTCGCCCTTTGCCTACAGAAACGTCAGCAGATAAGCAATAATATGAATATCCATTACACTGGGCTTTATTTTTTTAAAAGCCTTGGGTTTAATTTCTGAACATAATTTCCAACGAGCTTTTGTTTAGCTCACCAAGGTCAATTAATGTAATTCCAGAACTTCTGGATGAAGTTTTGTGTAGATCATTCTCTCTAATGCATCCATCTGTCATGAACTACTCACATCTTCTATTTTCACTTAATTCCCTTTGAAGTTACCTGTATGCCTAAAGTTAAGCCTCTTTGTAAAATCTTTACAGAATCAAGGACATAGTTTTTGTAATTCTCCATTCAGCTGGTGTGGTAAGAGTAATGAAAAAGGGCTGTGATGTATGTAGAATTACATGCTGTGCTTTTCCTCCAAGCTGCTGCATTTCTATAGCAGTACAAAAAAATCCTGTCTGCAGGGAATCTTGTTGTGGTTAAAAATCTGTATTTTCGTTTTCTCCATTTGTCTACAAACCCGAGCTAACAGGCACAAAACACACACACAAACGTGCGTACAAGTATTTAAGACTAGCAATCCTACTGGGGAGGATGCTGGAAAAATACACACTTGTTTTAACCACTATAAAATATTTTTTTCAAAGACTAAAAATGGAAAACATCCATGTGCTAATTACCACAGGATATGCAAATCTAGGAAGTGATTTTTTCATGCGTTTTTAAGAACTTATATGCGAAATGTTGTGTTACTTAATTCACATATAGCATGAAATGTTAAATTTACATCCCTATTTGTTCCAGTAAGATTATTTTACCATCGACAGAAAGAAAAAATAAATACCCATAAATATAATAGAACCTGTTTGCACAACAAGTTATTTTTTTGAAAACAGAAAGATAACTTCTCCTAGCTGCTGCCAAGTATTTAAGTCATCTCTGCTTCTAGCATTCACTCGGAGCTCAAGGACTTCAGCTGGGAAAGCTCCTGGGAGCAGCGCGAGGTACACGTGCGCCGCCGGGGCAGCCCCCACGGGAACGAGAGGACACCCGCTTTCTGCAGCTGTAACTGTTGGTGGGGAGGAAAAAAGGGTTTAAATGACAGGTGCCAACTTCCCAGCCTCTCATCTCTGTGGACAACAGGAAAAATGAATCCTCCAGCTTTTACAACTTCCAGTGAAAACTTCCCCAGCGCTTCCCACGCTTTGTGAGCACCCTGGGTACGTTGGGGACCTCCCGCTGACCCGTGACACCGCGCGAACAGCTTCGGCGGAAAGCGCACCTTCTGCTTGCTTCACAGGTAGCGAAAAAGCCGAGCTTTGCCCGGCTTGGTGCACACTCTGACCCGGGGGTGTCAGTCCTGCCTGGCGGCAGCACGAGGTGGCCTGGCTCCCCCGGCCATGCTGGGCAGGGGGCACAGCCGCCTCCCCCCACGCCTTTACCAAACCTTCCCCCCGCGCTGATGCTGCCAAGCGCCAGCTTGGAGAGGCCTCATCTAGCGCCTTGCAGGAGCAGTCAGGGCTCTTGTCAATAAATAACAGGCGCTCTGCTTTCCTAGCTCGGGTTATCCTACAGTAGCAGTGTCCATGTACATCTTTTCCACCACTACTCTTCTTTTTGTTTTGTTTTCAGGCTGCGTTTTTGAAACCCAGCACTTTTTGCTCTTCCAGAAATGCCTGTAACAGCTGAGGCGAGACAGCGCTTTCCAAACGGGCAGCGAAAGAGTTAACAATGCCCTTTCAGGCAAAACCACAAACAACTGGGGGGAAAGAAAAAAAAAAAAAAAAGAGTTTTTAGCTGAGAAATGGAAAGGATCCAAAGCCTAACCGAGAGTAAAAGCACAGAGAGCATGAAACACACAAATCATCCTGGGGTTCGGAGTTGATAAAGTTATTAAAAAAGGAAAAGAGGAGGAGTGGGGGAGAAGAATCCCTTTGTTTCTGCCCTATACCTTGGGGCTGTGGGAGCAGAGCGGGAGTCAGAGAGGAGCAGAGCGGGAGTCAGAGAGGAGCCCAGCGCAGAGCCCATCCATCCCTTCAGGGCTCGGGCACAGGCTGGTGCTCCCCGGCTCCTCTGCTGAGCTCTTGGCACGAGCTGGGTCGGGTTTGCTTGCATAAACTCGGCACTTCTTTGGCTTTTTTTAAAAAAATTATTATTATTAGCAAGTGGGAGAAGAGAGGCTTTTAATACAGGCGGGCTGGAGCCTGGATCCGGCCGGAGCGCGGGGTGGGGTCTGGAGGGCCCCGCCGGCTATTGGGCCATCCGCTTAGCAACAGCATGGGAAGGGCCAACCCCAGCGTTTTCACAGCTGGGCCAACTTCCAAGGATGGGTGCCAAGTGCTCCCTGCCTCTGCCAAGAAAACAAACAAGGGCACTTTTAAAAACTCCAGAGTTAAAGAGGGTGGGTTTTTTTAATTCCCTTTTTTCTTCTCTCCTCCACAAACCCTCCTGCTCGCAGTTAACGATTTCTTCCATTATCGCAGAAGTTCAAGCTCCAGGGAAGTGTCACTTCTGCAGGTTTCAGGAGTCGCTTCCACTTTCCCCGTCCGTGGCAGCCGCCCGTCTCCGCAGGCTGGAGCAGGCGCCGGCGTCCAGTCAGCGGTTTTTTCTTCCGATGCTGCAGGTTCCCTCCTTTCTTCCTTCACGGGAGAAATCCCTGCCGTCTGCATTAGCATGGAAACCTGCTTGCTGTTGCTGTGCGTCTATACACCGTACATCATTTACTACCTGTGTCACTCCTTTCTACCTCTTCATTCATTTCAAGCCTGCTAAAGAAGTGGAATAAGCAGCAGAGAGACTTAAATAAGCAAAAAGTGCCTGGTAGCTAGAAACCCCTTTTTGTGCAGAGAAAGAATTTTAGAATTCTCATTTCCTTTTATCAAAAATATATTTTTACCTTATATTTTTAATGCAGTCTTTTCTTACCTATTAGTCTCAGAGCTCAGAAGAAATATGGACTATGGTTTTTACCAGCTGAGAAACATGCAGGTCCATATTGTGAACCAGAATCTCTTCTTTCCCTGTGAAAAAGCGCAGAAGTCAGAGACCATTTCCAAGAAACACCGAGCGTCTTCTCGTCCCTGTGGCTTAGTGCCTACCCAGAGAGAGCTCTCACCTTGGCTCTGGACTTTTATGCACTAGAGGAAAAAACCGAAATTGAGATTTCTGTTGCTCTAAGGCACTTTGGTACGAGGTGAAGCTGAACAGAACCTCTTGGGAAATATTGAACACTTCAGAGAGAAAGGCCTGAAGAGGCCAATATCGCAGCCCTTTTCTCACGCCAGTCACTCCATTGATTTCACAGACCCTGCTCACGAGGCAGGCGCGCAGGGTCAGGCCTCTGTTTGCACACAGTAGCACCTCCGAAGGTTAAAGGGTGTCGTTTGCAGTCATGATCCTGTTTCACTTCCCACCTCTACCTCCAATTTACTGGGAAACCGCGAGTAAATCAACCTCCCTAAGACCAAGTTTACCCAAGTGCAAGAACATTCTGAGCCTCCAACAATGTTTGTGAAGCACTTTGAGGTCCTCGGAGGAAAAGACGTACTTGCAAATTATCAGTGTGACTGCTTTTATGGAAAAAAATCCAGGTTTCTGTGTTTGAACATATGTCTCAGATGCATCCCAACCTCGTGTCTGCGTAAGAGTGGTTACACACCATAATCTACTTGGATTTCATAGGAAAAATAAGCAGGAAAAGAGCATGAAAGGGCATCTCACTCAACTGCAGCCAGGTCCAGATCCAGAGAGCTGGGCTGCGGGCACGCTATATGGCACACTTCATTGTCCAAAAGTTTTATCTGATATACTGAGGAATATGTTTCTGCAGCTGCATGCCTGAGCTGAAGCTGCAGTTTGCTGGTGTGGTTGGTAGCCTGGTCCACGCACTAGTTGCTGGGCCGGAAAGCATTTTTTTTCTGAATAGCAAAGAAACAAGATGATGGGAACTCATGTGGTTGTGACTGCGCTCCCTCTCCTAGGCAGAACTAGGAAATAGATGAACAACAACAGGAACCATACAAAAAAAGAGACTTTGGGTAAAGGTTCACTGCAAGGGAGAAAAGGGAAGGGGCTTCCTTTTTATCTGTACTGGTTCTGCTTATCTTCTACTAAAGGTTGTTTTTAGTGATGAGGAAGTAGAATAAGAAATCCATTTGTTTTTCTCATGACACAGCAAAATACACAACTGAAAAACTCAGAATAACATCCCTTCTGCCCTAAAGAAATAATCTGACAAAATTAAACCAAGGCTTTATCCAGAGATTGCCCAATTCAATAGTAAATTTCCACTCAACTGAAAAAGCTTCGGATAAAGCCTTCTTGTGGGAATCCAGCAAATTGAAGCAACATCATAAATGCTTGATACTAATTCAGGACTAGAGTCTTAATTATTTTTCATTCGTTACTTAGGTGAGCAACGTGCCACATATTTCGATGGGAATTTACAGGACTACAAAACAGGACAAAATATCGTGGCACATAAGGACGGCTGGATCAACCTGTAGGCCTCGAGCCAAGAGTCCGCCGATACGCACTGAAGCACCATTTATCACCGTGCTTTTCCCAAGAACGGCTTCCCCTCCTGTGCTGCTGGCTCCAGCGCGTTCCAAGTAACTCCACCACGCTCTACAGCACGTTTTACAGCCACCAGAAATTGTATTTTATTTAAGGGGTACCTACGTTGTGTCGGTAATTCCTATATACACATAATTGGTTTTATAACACCTGGTTACAGTAGGTAGTATAATTTGCCAAGAACTTGATACGAATGCATTTCATAACATGCTTTATATAATCCATTATTAGAGAACATTGCTGCATCTGTAATTATGTTTGCAAATGCATTTTATTGAGTTCTACATAAAAGTATGCAGTACTGAAACCAGCTCTGAAGCTGCAGAAGTATATATATACCTTGCCTGCTTCCATATCTGTCTCTTATTCTGTATAGTCAACACAACCAAGGTGAAAGTGCAAAATTTAGCCTCTATTTCCAAGCAGACTGCAGCCCCTGATCCAAGCATCCTTGAGCCTGGGGACAGTTCAGACATTCCCTGGAATGCTCTCATTTTTACCCACTGTAGTTCCACATAGCAGAAGTGATGACGTGAGCTCTGGCTTCAGGCTCAGTGTCTGTTCTGCTGCGACACCACTGTGAGTGGCACACATCACGTACGGTACAGGCGTACATTTACCTGCAGACCCCACACAGGTGACTGAGCTGGAGCCTACTACAGCTGGTGCTAGAAATGTTAAATATAGTCTGATTTCCCAGATTCATTTTGGCAAGGGATGAGCCAGAGAGAATCAGGGTTGATTGTCACATCCCAGATTGTCTTTGAGTGACCAGCTTTGGGAGGGGAGCTGCCTTCACCGCTCCCGATGCCCATTTGGCTCACTGCAGGCAGTGGAGCTTAGCCTCTTGTCTACAGGTTTCCAAGAAAACCTCTCCTTTAGGTTGTTAATTTGCAAGAGACAGACAGTTTAGACAGCAGCAGCATCTTTTCTCATACTGCCTCTTTCCAATAAACACCACTTCAGTCCGGGCTGATTATTTCATCTGAAGCCCAAGACCAGCACAAGCCCTTGCATATAGGGAGCAAACAGACTACCATGCTTATCTGTTGTGTACTTACAAAACACCTAAGTTTTGGTGCATCTTCTCATGCATGGAAATACTGTAGAAATGTGGTAAAAAGCTCAGATGAGGTAAATTAATTATAGTTCAAGCCTTTTTCCATTTATGGTGAGCTTTCTCCTTCCTTCCCAGTCCCCCAAGGAATTGCACTATAAAGCACTCTCTTTAATAGGTTTTATCTCATTCTGCCTTGCCTCGCCTCCATTTTCTCTAGCTCCTCTAGTGAATATTTGTCTTTTCTACCTGCTGCCCAGTTAAATCAGCCTCGGAGGCAGTGACATATGCCAGATCGCGGGGGCTGTCACTTTAATTCCCTCTGCTCATATTTTTCTCCTCTTAGTGGGGTGCTGGGGGCAGATGTTTGGAGAAGGGACCCCTTTGCTGCCTGGCACACCGCAGTCCTGATGTTAGCTGCTAATTACAGGAGTTGAAATCCTGGCCCTGCTGACAGAACCCAGAGTTACACAGCTGCCTTCTCCCAGGCGCAGTTGAGTGTCGGTTCTAGACGTCAGAAACAAAACCTTCTACCACAGAGTATCTTCAGGAGCAATTTCTTTGAGTTTCAAGTCAACCGTCCTAACTCCTGCCTGAACAGATAGGCCTCCCCCAGGTGTGCGAACACTGGTCGGCTCCCATCCTTCCATAAAAGAGCCATTTTCCCACCCAATGGAGTAGAGGCAGAGACCCAAGAAGCTGCATCACATGGACCACGATGGGATCCAAAAAGCATCACTGCAGCACAACTTGCTCAGGGAAAATGGTGAGACCTCATGAGGGACAGCGGCTGGATGGGTGGCACATCCCTCGTAGCTCCCTGCAACGTGCAGTGGCTGCTCTGGGGCCACATCACGTTGTAGGATAAGCCAACAGCGTATTCTGCACCTTCTCTCCTCCTCAGAGGGAAAGTGAGTGGATATGCTCTTCCCCTTTAACACAGACCTGCTACCCAAATCCACCTAGCCCAGGTTTTGAAGAGCCAGTTAGATTTTTAACATATGGGATATATGATACACCTCAACGTCTTCTGAAGTCAATAGAAATATCTCCATTGACTTCGCACGGCTTTAATGGGAATCTCAACTTTAAAAATCTCACAGGGCCAAAACTCCAGTCCCTACCCTGGCTTCTTAGAGGCGTCAGTAATTTTTCTGCCCACCTAACTATGAGAACCTATTCTTCTGTCAGCAATTCTTCTCAACAGCAACATGAAATCCTAAAGCTTCTGATGGTTTGCTAAAAACCCCCAGCTACATAAACTTTCTTCCCTCTCTGGCACCATATGGAACACCCTAATCTAAGTCTTCCTCAGGGCAGTGGAAATTCAAGGCTTAGCCAGATAAAAGCCTGATAGAACAAAATAACCATGATTTATTAGTGGGCTAGATTTTGGTTTTTAAACTGATGTTTATCAGCAAAATACTGGAAGAGGGAAAACAGTTAAATCACTGATTAATGCAGGCACAATGGCAAAAGCAGCCAAACTGCAGCTCCTGCCTGGTGGGATAGAGTAAAATGGACCATGCCTTCTCATTACCCTGCTGTCCCCCTACACCTCGATGATCAGGGGAGACCTTCACACCCTGCTGTCCTGAAAAAAACCCTTGACTTCGGTGTTCCTTTTGGGAAAGATACAGTTCCCAACACCACACCTTCCTTTTCCAGCTAGAACTTAACACCATCTCTAAACAGACAATGATATAACGCACATTTCTAAGTGTGAGCACCCAGGGAGTGATAAATTGAAGGTTTGGGTTTTAGTTACATTAATAATGCATATAGAAACGCTATGTGAAAATAGGAAGGTGATACATTTTATGCTGTGCAGCTTGTGGGGCAGGACTGGAAAGAAAAAGTTTAGTTTTACGTTTCCTTTGTAATGCTGGGTCAAGGTGACTCCCAGCGTAAGCTGGAACAACCCCACTGGCAACCTCCTACGCACCTACCTCGCGTTGCTCCAGCTCCTCTCCCCAGCTCAGTCATTTCTCCAAGCACATCGTAGGGGGTGAGCTGGGAGAGATAAGGCACAGGATTGCCTATCCCCTCCCTAGGATGGCCTGGGGCATGGCATGGGGACTCTTTCCACTCCTTTCGTCCTGTCTCCTGATGAGAGCAAAGGATTTCAGTGGGAAAGCTCTGCCCAAGGATGTAGTTATAAATCATGGAAGAAACGGCTGGAGCAGAGCCTTCAATTTGTTATTACTCAAAGGAAAAGAAGCAAACTGTTTCTGCTGGGCTCCAGCGACCACGCGAACTTGACATAAAAGCAGCGTGCGAATGTTCACGCTGCAGCACGCGTTTGCTCTGGCTGCACTGGCACAAGATGGCAGACCACGGGCGCTGGGAATCCTGCACGGTTAGGGAATGCATGCCTGAGTCTGCTCGCCGGCTCTGCCTTCTTTTACGAGTGCTTGATTCACCCGGCGAACGAAGAGTCCCAGCTCAAAGACAACGGGGAAGTGAACCTGGAGAAGGCTGCACCCTGTGTAAGAAGGACTGCTCGCTCAGAGAGCTGCTTTTACTGGGGGCTGTCATGACAGAAAACTGCAGTGACACACTTGGGGACACTTTCTGCGAGATGGGAACGGGGCATTGCTTAACAAAGCAAGGCCACAGACTTCCCAGCACACCACTGCGCTGGCAATTAAATAAGCCTCTGAGCCACATGTGACTGTGCCTTAAGAAATGAGTATGATTCAGAATGATTTGGGTAGAGGAAAATATTCCCTAAAAGGATCCTGCCTGGGATCCTCAGTGCACGGAGGGTGGGAGAGAAGAGTTTCCCAGTCCTTGTGCAAAGGTGAACTCTGCCCAGAAAGAAGAAACCCGAGCCCACTGCAGCCACCTAAGGGCATTCCACCAACCAAAATGGAAAATTAATTAAGGGAGTGAATAATTTTGAGACTTATTCAGTGTTGTACAGCTTGAGTGTTCGTCTTTTCTGTCAGTAGAGAAGCTCTTGATCCAACACCGTGTTTATAGCCACGTTTCCATAGAGCCCTGGCGTGCGGAGCCAGGCTGTGCGGATGACCTGCAGGACCTGTTTATAGACCTCCATTACAGAGCCTCTCATTTTCCTGGATGATTATCGTAGGTGTCAAATAAAGCTAGATTACCTGTTTTATGTCTTAGAATGATAAGCAAGCCAAAACAAGTCATTTGGCTCATGCAGTTATACAGGTACACCTAGATATATGCATGCATACATTATTTCAAACACTCAAGGCAATCTTACAGCCTTGTTGAGATGTCGAAATCTTTTCATTTTACCAAAACGTCCCTCTTGGTAAAGTGATGCTGGAATTTCAGTTTCTCTGGCAGAGCTGGCTTGCGAGAGTTAACAGAGGACGCTGTGGGCTCGGCACAGTGGTTTCGAGGGGACAAGAAGCCCTTCTCCCAGAAGACTGGTACGGTCCTGGCTGACAGAAGGGGTGTCCCACCCACGACAGCTTGGCTCAACGGTGGTGCCTGCAGTGGTAACAGGAGGTGAAGCATGTGCTGACAGAGCTCATTGCTTGGAAGCTTATAAATGATTCCTGGCACCACTTTTGGCAGTGGCCAGTGTTACCAGTCCTACCATTGCCTAACAGCTGCACTTCACCACAATCACCAAAACAATCAACCGAGAAAAGCATGCTAACGCTTGTTGGAGAATAAACTCAGCAGTCACTCTAATATCACACACTTTTCCAGCTTGCAGCTCCACCTCCTTCTCTGCCTGGGACGAGTGGGCTCCTGCGCCCGTAGCCGGAGGCCCCACCTTTCAGGGTGTGGTGGGGACCCAGCCCTGCTTCCCCGGGCAGAAATGTGCTCAGGCTTTGGGATGCGCTGACTCAGTGATGCACGGCTGATTGCGAGCGGCAGTTTCAGCCAGCCAGCTCCAGCTCCTGTGTAATATGCATTTACCAACAAACAGACACAACCACAAGCTCCTTTTATAAATGGATTCCAGAGCCTGGATGGCAGAGAGCTGGCTCGCGCTGAAGACTCGCACAGTGCAAATGAGGGTACGTAGGAGGCAACGATGGCCTTTGCGCTCCCACAGCTTGGGTCAGCTAAATTCTCAGCAAAGCCCCATTCCTCAGCATAATCCAGAGATGCTTGGAGGCTGCTCTAATTAAAACAGATTGCCACGGCCCTGGGAAGGCTGTTATAGGAAATGGAGTTCAGTCGGACCTAGGGAAACACTAGGAAAACCCCCTTTCTCTTCCACCTATTCTAAGATACTAATTTATGACCTCAGTGCATCCACTTCTCCAGGGTACACCTTAAAAAGCCAACAGATTCAAGTCCCGGCAGGACGAGCCCCAGACCAAAGTATCCTTCGCAAGAGTCCTCACTGGAGAGCAGCTCGCCCTCCTCCTCCAAAAAAAGATGTTCCAGCCGACATGCTGCTCCTCTCAAATGATGAGGCAACATCCCCTGAGAAGAGAGGGTGTCTCTGGCACAGACAAGCTATTCAGAGACTGCTGGGCCCGATCCAAAATCAATTGAAGTACATGGTGAGCCTTTCCACCGATTCCAAAGAGATTTGAATTAGGCCCAAACGTCAAAGCCAACACCACAAACTCTGCCTGGACGCCAATACGCAGCCAAGCACCGATCCTCAGCATCGGTGCCATGTGCTTACAGAGAGATACCCTGCTTCCTCAGCAGGATGCCTGCCTTTGGCACCGGCTCCGCACTTCCCAAGGGATTCAGCTCCCTTTACTGCACTGCAGCTCGCAAGTCTTCAGGTGACAAAACCACGGATAACAGCACCAAGGTCCACAGCCACAAGGAACAGTCACAGCACTAGCCACCAAGCAGAGATGGGGAGGGGAAAACAGGACAAAACCCGACAAACCATGATAGTTCCTCTATACAACGAACGGGGTCTCTGAGCTCTCGGCCAATTATGTTAAATAGTGGAAAAATCTTTATTCCCCCACAACCAAATGGAGCAAAATGATGACACAACGGCCTCAGTGCTTTAATCAGCAGGACAAGTCAAGCCTTTTATTCCTTTGTATATTCCAGTCAATGGAAAGTTATTGCTTAATTAACCCCCTTGAATGAATACCTGATAATTAATAAACCCATATACTGTACCCCAAGGCTTTGAGTTTAAGAAATCTCTTCTGTTCAAGTATGAAAAAAGAAAACATGCTGAACTAATGGGAAATAATTCTGGTAGAAAGCAAACCAATTAGGATTAGTGAATTCCATTTCATTTAAAGTTCCAAGATAGAGAAGTAATTTATCTAGTAAATTAATAGTGTTAGTGACTTTCCTAATATATTAGCAAGTCTTTCGTATCATATTAGTGAAAACCAAGCTGGCTAATACAATAAAAGACTTATTATAAAGGTATGAAGGTTACTAATGTGATAAGATTTTTGCATCCAATTAGTATTAAAAGAACACTGCTCTAAAATGGACTTTAATATTTATTTATATGATTACCCAGCCTACTGTTGAGGCCACAACTTTTATCTCAGTAACTAATTCTCCTCCCCAATTTAGAGCTACTATATGTGTTCCTCATGCAAAACTGCATGCAAGCCTGTATCTGCAGATCTGCATGGATAACTGGCCCAGATTATTTGGTCTGGCTGCACTGTGTTTAGCACAACACTACAGTGGTTTTGCATTCTCCTAACCTTGGATCAGCTAGAGACTGGTCTAATCAGATACAGCAGCCTGAAGGCAAAACAATTATGCTGAAATTATCATATGGAACCGAGCCAACGCTCCATCTTGTCTGGTATCCTGTCTCCATCAGTTACTAGATCCTCCCACCCTTCTCTGGAGCAAGGTGAAAAATACCTGCTGCACCCAGCTGATGGAATAACCTACTTGTACAGGCATTTCTTCAGAGCCTAACCACACAGGGGCTTCCTGAATGAAACAGCAAGGTTTATGCCCCTTTTAAAATCCTGAATTATAAACCGTGTTAGTATAAAACAAATCCACGTAACTATCCCCAGCTAGTGTGCCAGTGAGTTCCAGAGGTGACTCTCCAATGGTGTGAAAAGGTGTCTGCTTTGGGTGATTTTATCACGTGCTGTCTTTTATGCTGTATTATTAGATACCGTATGAACACAGGGTTTTTTTTTTCTCTGTAAAAGATCTCAGCCACCTCCCAAAGCCTTTGCTAGGGGTGCAGCAGCAAAAGAGCAGGTTCACCTTCAGTGCCAACTGTCACCCAGTTTGCACATGGTGGCACACAAAAACGGGAAAAACTAGAACCAAAAAGAGGTTTTGCTGCAATTATTTGAGCCACTGTTGTATAAAGAGGTAAAATTTTGGACCTGCATATAGTTAATCTCATTTATTCTTACCAGCAGTTCTGGAGTATCTACCTACATATACAGCCTTGCAGTTTGCTCATGCAGAGACTTGGGAAAGAAGGTTTTCAGATCATTGTAAAACCCCTTCTTATGGGGTTGGCAGTAGAATTGTACAGCATCAGAAACATACACATGAGTACTAAGAAATCAATTGTATTAGAGAATATAATTGGTGCTATTTTTCATCTTTAAAGTTCCTGCAAGAGTAGTTTTCTGAGGTAGATCAAATTAGTAAAGCAGAAACAGATGCAGTCGATTGTCCGTCGTTCAGGTCGAGGTATGGGTGATAAAGACTGATCACAGTCAGGGGATGCTAATGTGAGAAGATATATTCCTGCACATTCCTCCGAAATCGGAGCTGTGACTGATCTGATTCATCCTGTATCCTTAAATCACTGGAAATTGTCATAGTCTGGATTTCTGACCTATGTCCTCCTATTTCACCTCCATGAAAAACACAGCATCTTATACACCAGCCTGGAATTTTGCCTAGCTCTGCAATCCTCACACTGTCATTCCTCCAAGCCGGAGATAACACGGAGCAGTCACAGGTGTGCAGGAAAAAGGTGAGCTACAGGCTGGGATGAGTATAAGGAGATGAAAAGATGAGGATAAATTCCCCCCGCAAAGGCACCACACACTTATTTTGTTCAGCCCTCCCCCATAAATTCAGGCTAAGGGAAATCCTGGTGAAGTGCAAGGTCGGTCTTGGAAGAGCACTGAAAGCTGCATCTTTTGCTACAGCAGCCAACCTCAACCATCACTGAGACAATTGCTACTGTTAAATTTAATACAGAACTACCTTCCTGAGTGTAGGAAGAATAATTATGCAAGTACAGTAACAGATATATTTAACATAATAACTCATTTATTGTCCTTGTGGGGGTGGAGAAAGGATCCCACATCATTAAGCCAGCATACAGCTAGCCAAATTTGTTCATGCCCTTCTTTTTGAATCATCAGATCACAGCCACATCTGGATGGACACCACAGCAAAAAAACCCCAGGAGTTGTTTAAATTATTTCAGGGTAGAGGCAGAAAGGAGGAAACAGGGAGAGCAGAGAGTGAGAAAGTTGGAGAGTAAAATAGGGTCAGGAAAAATAATAAACAGAAGCAAAGCAGGACGAGGCATTTTGGGTATCTCTTAAATCTGCAAGCTCTACAGACCTTGACGGGGAGAAGCACAAGGTAGGGCCAAGGCTGGGATGGAGGCTTGGGCCATGGCAAGTGAGAGCTGGTGGGGTCAGGGTTGGAGATGAGCCCCGAAGCAGATGGTGACGAGCGCAAGGTCACAGGAGGCACCAGCGGAGCTGCTGGAATCGCAACTGGAGAAGGAGCAAGATTACTGGAGAGCAAGGAGTTATGGATGCCATAGGAAGGAGAAAAAAAGTGACTGACTGTCAAACCGGCACATAAAATAAGACAGCTGAGGAGAGAGGTCATGGGAACACCAAATACCAGGGTGGCTGTGGGGGCTGGGGAAAGTGAGAACAGTCGTAGGAAATCGGATGATGATTTCATAAGGGAAATTCAGATTCAGAGGTCGAAGGGGAAAAAGTTGGTGAAAAATAGGTCAAGGGAGTAGCCTGCCTTCATTATTTTGCTTTTCAAACCTTTAATTCAACAGTTGCTAATGACAGACAGCACACCAAATGACGTTTGTATTATCCTCCAACACTGATGTAAAAATAGGCATAATCCTGTTTTTGTGATGATTAATGCAGTGTGAAAAAGATAATTAAATGAGGCCTGGTGTACTTTTTGCTTTCTATGCCTCACTGCTACCTTCCGTGGCTCCTGCTCAATCTCCTTGAAAATCTATTAGGCTCTGCTACCACCATTTTATCACTTTGCCTGTGTTAGGTTAGACATGCCCTGCCCGGGCTTTACACCAGCAGCAATTGCTCAGAGGAGGCAGCATGCTGCCTGCCACCTCCCACTCATCCCATTACCTGACCCTTCTATAAATTCCAGCACATAAAGTTTTTACTGGTAATGCTTACTCTTAATTAGCTAGTTCATGTCATAATGACAATTTTTACCCCTTCACCTGGTTAGAGAAACCTCTGGCAGCTGAGTTCACCAGGGAAGGTGATGCCCTTCACTAGCTCACCATTTGAAATCTCATTTCGGAGAAGCATGGGAGGGGAATGGGGGGCAGAGGTGTTCTGAAAACATTAAAAATACCATGTAGAAAATATTTGCATGTAGTATTTTTTTTTTAAAGTTCTGCTTTGGAGTTTTTGCTCTGTATTTTTTTATTACCAAAAAAAAAGAAAAAAAAATGGGGCAGCAAATGTCTGAAAAAAAGAAACTTTCATAATAACTGTCTTTGCTGATGGCCTAGAAATTTGCTGGATTTGATCCGAAACGAACTGCAGACAAATGTCAGCTTACTCCTGACATTGTCAGCAATGGATTTTCTTCCTTTGTGCTGCCCCATACATAATCAAATGCACATTCAAAATACATAATGGTCTGCTAGTTTAAAATTATTGCTTGATCCTATGGCTGTGGAAAAGCAGTGGAGACAGCCAGTGTTTCTTTGGGGTGCATCAGCAGCAGAGGCAGGACCAGAACTGAAAACACTGCAATACCTCCTTCTTTTCCTTCCAGCTCCCAAAGCAATAAAACCTTTCTATGCTAAATTAGACTATTGATCAGTGGCTACCATTCCTAATGGACATCCTGTCTCTCATGTCTGGGATTAGGATGTTCTTTCCACTGCTGGATAACCTTAGTACTGTACAATTGCTCTGTCTCTGCTAATGACTGACTGCAAGAAAAAAAGTATTTCCTGGTTGGTTTTTGGGTTTTGTAAAATCTCATCAAGCAGGCTCACGTGAGAGGAGCTAGCAACACCAATTTGTGATCTAGTGCTATCTGATCACGTTCAACCTGACTACCAGGTATGTGTGTTATTTTCTATGAAGGGATGTTACATCATTAAACCGCCACCTGCAACATGTTATATGACACTCTGATAATTCAAGCTATCATATCATAATAGTCATTAGAGAGAAGGGGGTAAGAAAAAAAAGCTAAACCTTTCTTCCTGTTCCTGTGATGGCCCAATGATAAGCACCAGCCGAAAGTCACACTCCCCAACATCTGAAAACTACCCCAGACTGAACATCTGCATCAAACGCAGCCTACGTGGCTGAGTTTTTACCTGGGGTAGCCCCAACACAACCAAACTCAAGCTGCGTGATTACATGAGAAACAGGGCAAGAGACAACTCTGCTGTCAGCCAACACCCACGCACGCTCTCACACGACCAGACAAACGTACGCCACGCGCTCAGCAAAGCCTGGGGTTTGGCCCAAAGCGGGCACGCAGCGAGTGATGGTGTGACAGGAGTCCACAGAGCAACTGCCCCAGCTCTTGGCCACGGGCTGCCGGACAAGAAGGTAAAGGGAACAGCAGAAGACAGCTTCAGTACTTCTCTACCGCTTCCAGACATCATCATTTTAGGGCAGTTCTTACAAATTCTTTATCTTTTGGCTAGGGATGAAGATCCCACGTTAATTAATGTTTTGGTATCTCTGTAACGCTGCAGTGAATCTACTGTTATGGGCAAACTGAGGGCAATTTTCATCCACTCCATCAAAATCTCCAAAATTTGCGCACAGCTTTTGCTTGCACCTACTCTATCTTCACCCATCTTCTCCCGAGTCTGAAACCACCCGTTCTCAAGCCAGGCTCCCAGGCCACATCCCAGTAGCCGACTTGCGCGTCATAGGTTAGCAAAGGGAACCATGTCTCTGGCAAATGCAGCCTAAACTGTATGATAATGCCAAGCGTTGGTGGGGAACTAGCAGCCCCGACACACAGCTGGGACAAACCTCAGAGGGCTGCTAGCGCTCTCCCTGCCTTCTCTAAAGCGAAGAACCAGTGCTCACATGGAATGCCAAAAAAGGGTCTTTATTTCTTTAAGTAGAAACTGTTTTTTACTGTATTGTGGCCTGGACCTCGGCATACAAGATGTACTAAGGCACTATGAGATAGCGACAGCTGCTGAAGAAATGCTGTGTTATAAACATGCAATGATGCAGTGAACTGGCAAATCCATATGGCTGGAAAAATGACGAGGAGGGAGAAAAGTATTTCAGATTTTTTTGAACAAATTCGTTGGCTTCAGCTTACATGCCCTAATCACAGCTTTTTTCTTTAATGGAAAAAAGGTTCATGTACACAAATATATTTTATATATATGAATAATCTATATAATGCTATACTAGGATTGATCTACCTGTGGCTGGAGAAGCAGAGGTGGTATTTTCATATAGTACCGTACTTCTGCTTCTTACTTCTTTGAGCTCCTTGGCTGAACAACCAGCGTCTTGAATTGTCACAGTACGAACTCCTTCAAGCATCCCCCTAAAATCTGTGTGCAGTTCCCCCCTCCCCTTTTCCATGCAGATGGATAATCTCTGCACACAGACACCAGGGAAAGGTCAATCACTCGCGTTTGCAGTGTCAGCAGTCACGGAGGATTCTCTGTGTGTCAGAATAAATGAGCGTGGACAGGATGGACGTAGAACATCACTGAGGGAGACCCCAAAACCACATGGAAGTGTTTATACAGCTTATATATACCCCCGTAATTGATGGATCTCAGCAAGCATACACATCCATTGCTTTTAAAATGCTGATAAATCCAAGTCCATGACACATGCTTCTTAGGAAAGCAAGTATTATGGCTTTTTGAAAAACTGGATGAGGAAATGGAACCTTGCAGCCCTATCAATCCCCATTATCAAACCTGGCTGCCAGAGCTTGCTTCCCGTCTCTGAACAAGCTGCTAACGAAGGTGGCACAGCTTCACGAGCATCGTGTGCTAAACAGAGGCCATCCAGCCTCTTCTCAGTCCAGCCAGTTTTGCTTGGGCCCTAAGTACAAAATGAAAAACCCCAACTTGGCCACGTGGATTTGAACTTGCAGCCCAAAAGCAGATGAAAACAGAAGTCGAAGCCCGTGAGTCTGCTCTTTTGTGTGGCACTTTTTCATCCACCTTTAATCAATGATGTCTGAGCAGTGAGGGCTCAGCGAGCATGCAGCCCAGCACTGGCACCATTTCCCAATGCTCCATAATCATCCTCAGACTTTTATGGACAGCTTTTTCCCCAGTGATTTTTTTCCGTGTCATTTAGTGCCACTATTTCAGATTTCCTCTTGCTGAACTGCTGGAGTGTCATCAGTGCATCTATATAGAGTATGAGAATATATTTGGAAAGCTTATTTCCAAGGGCCATTGGAGATGACTAACATTTTTACACTGTACAAAAGAAGAGAAAATAAATTTAGGAGTAGCAAATAGAGCCACTGTGTTATTTTCTTCCCTGTAAATAAATAACTGTAACGCTTATATTCCAACCGTGGAGCTGGGTATTCAGCATCTTTGTGGGGAAGGCACATTTCAAACAGCCATAAATGTTCACCCAAGACGTTGACGATGAAGGCTTAAGACAGCACAAATTACAGGGAACATGAAAGAAGCCCTGCTTCCCTTGAAGACACCACCTGCTTAAGCACCTGGGAAAAATTATTCATAGCACTTTACCACTACACAGACAATAAAGATCCGATGGAAATGTCTTTGTTTAAAATCAACATTTATTGCCCAGATTTCATAGAAGTTTACGTAAATCCTAACTGACGCAACAAATGCAAAATGACGTCTTCAAAACTATGGGCCCTGCGCAAGTCAAACCATTTCAGGTTCAGAATCTCATACTTCAGGAGCCGAGACCCGAGAGCAGAGTTTTCTTTCTCCGAATCTTCATTCTGGGTTCCTTCACCTCAGTACATATTTCAGCAATGAATTTTTCCCTGTACAGAAGTGCCCTTCTGTGCTGAATAACGCAGAACTGGAAAAGGGGAGCAGAACCCATTGGCATTCAGCCTAACGCCACTACCCGGCTGTGTCCTTGCCCAAGTCACTAGAGATCTGAGCCTGTAAGAGCAACCAAAACCTCTGCAGTTGGCCACCCTCCCTTTGCTGGGCAGGTGGATAATCTCGACATGCAGCAGGGAAAGGGCGACAGGAGACAGCCATCAGCTGCGTGAGGGCTCATGCCCGTGCCCAGGAAACACGCTCAAGCCCGCCTTACCCATCTGCAGAATGGGAGCCATAGTATTTCACATCATGCTTGATCACAGTTATAATTTGAAAGCCTTACCATGCTTCCAAAGAAGTTTAAAATATTATGTTTAACAAGTACTGCATGATTTAATTTCGAACCATAAATTTTACAGTTACCTTAACTGGTTTGATTTGTTTGTGTCCAGTTTGAAGATCTTCCAAAACCGATTAACGGGTGTTCTCCAGCGATTTCATACTGACTCTGTAGCTGCTGCCACCTTTTGCAAATAAACACTTCACCAAGGTGGAGAAAGCTTTCGGGTGTATTTGGCCCAGTCACCCCACGGCAGATGCATCCCGCTGCCCAGATGTGTTTGGAAGGTGTCCTGCTGCAGAGGACTGCACGCTCCCGAGGTGCAAAGGTGTCCTGAGCTGCGGGAAGAACAGCGACACGGTGCTTTTAGCCCTTCCAATGAATTATTTTAGCATCCAACCAGAATTTTTCCCTGATGCGCAGGGAACAGCGCTGTGGGGTCAAACATGAGTAAAGCTTTCTAGGCTGCTTCACAGCCACCATGGTGGTACCTCAGCCCGTACCGTACCGCATGTGACAGTACTACAGTAGGGTTCACACTTTCCGTAATGCTTTTGAGTCACGTACGAAGCCTGATGACTCTCCTCTGCTTTCGAAGCTGAGGAAAATACCAGGAACTGTCCTCTCCCCACCCCCCACTTCCTTTAGAGAAACCCCAACAGTCTTCACAGAAATAGGATATGACTGTTACCTTCAGGTTTGTGGGTTTGTAGGTTATGGCCTTCTTTCTTTCCTGTTTAAAAAGTTGACTCTTCCTCCCACGTCTCTCCGTTCGCCTCCATCTTCCAACTCCATTTGCACTGAATCGCCTCGTGCTCCAGTCACCACGCAAGAGGTGCCAACAGCTAAGACCTTCAAAGAGCCAAAGCGATGAGCACAGTCAGGTTTTGGTATTTTTATTACAAGAGACGTTCTCTATCTTACCCCTCTCAAACACTGCTTCTCCAGAAGGAGTAAACCTGGAGAAGGGACAAGGAAAATCCTTCTCCTGGCTAGAGCAAAACTCTGGCCTTGGAGAACAGGGTGAGTGGGTTTGGGGTGAGGACTTTGTCCCGGGTTTGCTGGAGCATGCACGGACACCCCAGGCTCACAGAGCTCTTGCTACGAAAGCTGCTGCCTTGCCGTGTCACAAAGGAGAACTGTGTGGCATCCCCGCAGCAACACTCAGGGTCAGGCTGCTTACACGAGGAGAAAGTCACTCTCCACACTAGGAGCTGTCATAATTTTACACCAGGGGGAAGGGACTACAAAGAGTAATTAAGACAGAAGCAGGTGCAGCATTCTGAACCTTTTTCATTACTTTTTTTTCCACTGAGTAAAAACAAGCCCTCAAATTACTATCTAAGAAATCATGCGGTCGTTTGATATTACTTGCAGTGCTTTATGTGGAAGATTTTCATAGTACCTGGTTGAGGATACAATCTGCCCTGGCAACTGTTGTGGCTGGTTATTTTTCCAAGTGAATGAAGACAGAGATACAAGCAGAAGTTACTGCACCCACTGCTGCCTCATTTACCTCTGCAGTCAGGTTGCTACCGGTACAAGCACGCAGTTTTATACAGGAAATACAATTGCAGGTGCAGAACTCCAAGCTCATGTTTACACCCACCAGCGGGAGGTTCACCTTCTTAAATGCATCTGTCTATGTGCAAAGCACTGTAGAAATTGCCATAATAATGATACCTTCTCCGGCGCATACATGAATATTACAATGCCCCTTCTGCAGAGAAGAAAGTTAGTGCAGCAGTAAAAGCCCGTAAATACAGGTCACAGCCACGGAACTAAAAAGTCAGGGATTTCAGGAGTTCCTGCTCCTTAAAACCAACGCTTCTCCATTTTAACTCGCTCTTAAGAATAATTAAAAGTATTGAGAAACTTTATGAAAACCCACAAGAAGCTTCAGCGAATCCGTTTCGTATTTGTTTGTTCTCCAGTCGCCAGAAGGTCTCTCGGGCTCCTTGTCATTTCGCACTACGTGACCTAAGTAACACTGATATTTATTGCTCATTTTCATTTAGCTCTTTGAAGACCAATCCACTTAATGATCAGAAACCTCACACAATTTAGCAGATAACATCACTGCAGAGACTTGTTGGGAAGCTTTAATAAGTAAAATGAATACTAAGAGGTGGGCTGGGGGGACTGCTGTGTTTTAATCCTCGATGATAAGAATCAGAGTCATACCTGCCCATTCTTGCTCTGCGATTACAGAGACAGAGCAGCCCAAGTGGACACAAATTTTAGGGGATGTTGTTACAGTGACTACCTCAAGCACCGGTAAGACACACATTATGATAATAACGCCTGCCCTTAGTGTCACTTGTTCTTACCCACACAGGGTTTCTCATGCAGTAGGTGAATCCTGCTACCTCTGATCTGCAGATGGGAAAACCACCGCGACCCCAGTCCCAGCAAGCCCCAGGCAGCCCGGCCAGGCAGTGCACAGGCTGCCAGCCAGCCGAGCACTGGCACCCTCTCCCTCCATCCTCCCCCAGCAGCAGCTCGGGGTCTGGACCGCTCTGGAGCAGGGACCTGCATGGGCCACAGGCAGAAGGTAGCTGGCACAGGTGTGAAGGGAATCTGCACCAGGGTGGCTTTTCTGGATATAAAATACTTACTTGGAGTATGAAAGGGAGTATGAGGGAGTATAACAGTCCTGTCTGTACATGCAGGGACTGAAACTCAGTATTATTTGTTCAAGGTCACACAGGAAATCTGTAGGGGAGCAAAGAGGAGAATCTGGTTCCTCCCAGTCCTCAGTTCGTGCCCCAACAGCTGGACGCGGCTCTGTGACATATGGAAATACGCCTTTAGTCCCACTGCAAAATGCTTCAAATTGCAAACTTCCTACTGTCCTCCGAGAGTGTTTTATTTGTGGAAACTTTTAAAAAAAAGTCTCTGCATAATGACCATGGAAAGTTGTTTTCTTGTAAAATTGTAAATAAAGCAGTATTTATACTATTGTCATAATCTCTCTGGCCCTCAGTGACAGGGTGACCCCCGTTGGTGTACGGAAATGGAGCAATTAATGAGTAATGGACCATTTCCTGATGTGCGTATGCTGCAGCCCATCTTTTGTTCTCAGATCTTCAGGGACTATCTCTTATCACAGGTCTTTTCCCCTGTGGAGAAACGCTTGGAGGTTGCTTTAGGTAATGCAGCAATGGGTAATTTTCAAAGGCAACTTAAATTAAAGAGTCTTTTCAGCAGTTTTGAGTGTGCCATTAGTGGATGACTGCATAGGTAAATTATTTGACTCACCCTCAAAGAGTTTTAGGGTTAGAAATTCTTGGGTTTCAGACCTCTTGTCACGAAATGAAGCAACAGGCACCACCAGCTCATTGTCACTAGCACCTTCAAAGTCTCACGTGAAACCACTGGGCTCTGTTCTGTAATCTGTGGTCTTTGCAGGAAACATCACTTTGAGGGCTGCATTATGATTTGCTGCCTATTAGAAAAGGCCAAATCTTGTATTTTAAAAATTTTTTGGGATGTTCACCTTTCATATGCAGACGGATGGCACAGGAACAACAGGTCTCTCTGCATAAGGCAGGGGTTTGTGGATGTGCAGCTCTCCAGCGAGCATAAACCAAAGTAAAACCAGATTGAAAACTTTCATTACCCAGCAATGCAAGTCACAACAGCAGGGTTAAATCTGTTTCTATTTAGACAATATCTGGAACAGCATTTTATTATACAGCCTGTAAAGCACTGCCTGTGCATGGGTGGAAAGTACATTGTCTCCTTAAATAAAGAACTGGGGCAGGATTGTTTGGCACTTTCCTTTTTCTTCTTCTTTTTTCGTTAACCATAAATATAAAGTAACCATTTCTCCGTAACATTGAACTCTTTGTGGCCTTCCTAGAAACAATAAAAGTAACCAAAAATAAACATCTACTTAGAATAAATATTAACTCAGAGACCTTTAAAATATGAAGAAAATAGTCTCTGCAATATCATCTCTTCCCTGATAATGCAAAAGCCACCCCATGGGGTTTAAAACTGAGGGATTTCAAGGCTTCTGGGTGTCTTATGATGCTCGCTCTGAGCAGGCTGAATGCCAGGCTTTGTGAATGGCTCCGTCTTAAAAGACAAAGCCCTAATCGCTTTCAACTTCTCTAATTCTTCACATTCCTTCCTAGCAAAAGAACGGCCTGCCTTATAATGGCAGAAACATTTGGAGACTAAAAGAAACAAACAAAAAATAATCAATTTTCAAGGTCCACTTGCAGACAGAGGAACTGTTTATGAAACATTTACTGTTCAGTTGCAGGAGAAAATCTTATCCTAGTTGCAAAAGGGGAAGCATGGAACTACTGGAGAGAATTTGGCGGGGGCTGAGGGAGCATAGGAACTCGCCTGCTCTACAATTCAGATCATTGACTTTTCCAGCAAGTAGATCCCACCCATGCCTCACCCCAGGAAACAGGAATTTTCAGCTCTGTGGAGCAAAGAGTGGGTGCCACCACTCACATGAAGCAGGACCTCTTTGCTGCCCAGAAAGGGGTTGGTTTAGCTTGTAAAACCATCCCTGGCTTAAACTGGCCAAACCCCAACCTCTTGAGCTGAGCTCACCCGACCGTCCAAGTGCTTCTCCCAGGCCAGTTTTGGTTTCTGAACCAAAAATCTCCTGCTGCGTTCTGACTCACCGTATTTTACAGATTTCCCACTGGCAGAGGACAAGAAACTGAAATTTCAAGCCAATCTTTCTACACAAGGCCCATTCTCAGCTTTCCCCCACGTTTTGCACAAAACCTGGCACGGTGCTCGCAGCAGCGGCTTGTTCATGTGGCCCCCCGCACCGCTGCTGGCTCCTCACTCCTCACACCCTGACTCCCCATCACGACTCACACGATGTGGAAATGCTTCCGATTAAAACCTCATGGATCCACCAGACTCTACTGACCCATACTTCTGATCATAGCCAGTCATAGAGACTGGGTGTTTTGTTAGACATCGCCTCTCCGATCTGGTTTTGATCTTTATCTTCTATGGTAATACTCTAAGAATTTTAAAAAAATAATCAACCAGCAGCTTTTATTGCCTTAATTTAAAAGTAAGACCTGCTTTTCAATTCCAGTTAAATAATTCATTTACATCTTGCCAGAGATGCTGAAAAACTAATGTGTACAGATGAGAAGCAACCTTTCTAACAATATGAATGGAAAACATCCAGTCTTTCCTGTTATGTTTATAGCCTTTCCCTTACAGCAGAACATTAAAATTACCAGCTCTCATGTGGTATAATTTGGTTACATCCCCTAAAGACACATGAAAGTAGTCCCAAAGGAACCATTTACTTCAGTGAGAATAGAAGGTGCTGAGTACATCACTCAGGAACATTTATTTTTTGGTCGTTAGTGGGTGGGAATACTGGTTTAATGCCTAAATGTCCCCAGACTGCCCTTCCATCGAGATGGAGCCAGGTGGGGTGGCCCAGCTCACAGGCCCCTCTAACACAGAGGTTTCATGTCTCTAGGTCTTGGGGTCCATTGCCTTTGCCCACGCTGAGGAAATGAGTTGTGAGAGCAAACCAGAGCTGTCCCCAGACTAGTGACGAGGCGAGAGGACTTGCACAAACGTAGCCAGCACAGCCACGAGTGAGCACAGACCAGCGCTCAGCTCTTCGGTCTCTGACAGAAGCATGGAAACCACAGAGTTCCTCTTACTATTCCCAACCTGACGAGCAGAGATTTTCAACAGCCTTCAGCAGTGGCTGAGCTCTGCTGCCCTTGGGGCTAATGCCAAAACCAGTGATGTTTGCTTGAGGGCTCTGGAAAACCTGATCTCCTGCCTGTGACCTGCTGAAGACTTGCCTTGTGCATTTTCCCTGTCCACGTTCTGCTCCTTGCTGTCCCTCTGTGCCTGGCTTAGGAAGAGCTGGGTTCCACTGCTGCTGCAGGCTCGCGCTACCCCACTTGATCATGGGCAGCGATTTCTGATGTGCAACAGCAGGAAGAGTCCAGAGTAAATGCATTAAGCATCTTAAATTTGCAAGCAAGTGCACAAGCTATTAGAGCTTGATATAGTACAACAGATAAAGTTCAGTGCTTAACTTTAAACATACAAATAATACCACTGAAATCACTTGAACAAAATTATGTTGTGTGCTTATGCTTAAGTGCCTGACTGATTAATACTCTCCCTGTGTACTTGTTTGGGGTCGCTTGATGGCATCTTACACTGCTACCTAGGAGCACAGCTGCTCTAATAATACACTGGAACCAGGTTTCACACACTGGGAAGCTAAGAGGTAAGTGAGGATTTGTTTTCTCATGAAATATGACCCTCAATTTCTATCACTCCTTTTATGGACATTTTATCACCTGAGGAGCTGAACCTGCAGTTCTCAAGATATCCCAGTTTCTGGATGGCAGTCACCTCCGTGCTGCCAGGGTATGGGCTGCACGACCAGCCCTTAATGGAGAGGAATATACGGTGCGTGTGTTTCTGAAAGTCTGTGTACAGTCTTGCTACAGCTGTTAAACCAAATAGAGCTAAAGGAGTCATTTTTCTAGCTGGGTATTACACATTATGTTTTCATGGTCTTCACATTTCAATGGCAAGGTTTTGTCAGCTTCATAAATTGGCCCATGACAGGTAGGCAGAAGACTTGCAGAAAGCAGAAGCTCTTACATACTGTCTTCAGGCTTTTGCTTTAAAATAGCTCCCCTACGTACATCTGTACAGATTTCAAACGGGACATGGTAGGGGAGAAGCTGTTCTGTATAGTCATTCTCCAGTGAGGGGTTAAGGAGTAATTCTCAGGGCCATCACTGGGCTTCAATGGGCTGCACTGCCTTGATAGGAAGAACTTATTTCTAGTGATTTGTGACCATAACAACTGGTACCACATGTCTCAAGCCACCACCTCTACGGAATTTGCACGAGTACCAGCAAGGACTGGTTTTTGACTTGCATTACTCATGCAAGGGAGTAACAAACTTTACCTTCAGCCACATACAAGCCCCCAGCACCCGAACAAACATCCCACACCCAGAGCTATGTCCCAGCTCTGTCACCTGCCTTGCTGCTGTAGATGAGCTGCAGATCACGTCCCCTTGCTCAAGAGAAGAAATTGCAACCCGTACGGTGGTTGTCCATTTACCACATGGAACCCCTTAGGCACAGCTCTGTATACAGGCACAACCTAAGCCTCATAGCTGTTTTTGAAGTCAGTCATAAAATCCAATAATTAGCTGAAGAGCTGATTGCTGATATTCTGGTAAATAAAAAGAAAACAAAATGCTTTAATGATCTGCATTGTGCACTGCTCTACATGTATATTCAAACAGAGCATGTGTCTTACTGAGCACATCCAATACTGGCCTTCCAGGTTCAGTATAAATAATTAGACCTGTCTCTCTTTAGACAAATGGTCGGTAGAGAAAGCTTTAAAAATATTTTCATGTGAAATACAGTGCTATTTCTTTAAATAAAGGGCTCTGGCAGTTCTGTGAGGCAGTTAGCTTAGCACCATTAATACAGAATACAGTCTATCAGCATTTAGTGAACTCTCCATGACCCTGGTGGAAAGTAACTCCTTTAGCTTATACTTATGAAAAATATTATTAAAAAACACTGTTGAAATATAAGCATCATTTACAGTCAGTGTTAAACCGAAGTGATACTGCCAGCTCCATCAAGCATTTCACCAAAGCGGGGACCATTCATCATCTTTTCTCGGGGATGTGGAGGAACTCTGGGCTTTAGGAATGGGAGCTTCCCAAAACATCTCAGTTGTCTCCTCCTCTGTGCACTCTCAGGTTTTCTTCCAATTTGCTATGTACTTCTCCTTTCAGTGGAAATCTCTCAAAACTGACCCATACAGTAAGTTTTTTAATTCACCTGTTTTGCACCAGTGCGACGAATGTGTGCTGTGCTCAGGAGTGTGTCCTGATGTGCCAAGACATGGCCTTTGAAGGTCACGGCTCCTCCCTTGGAGAAGGGCATCTTGGTCAGGAAGGATCTGGGAGAGGAAGTCCAGGGCTGTGTCTGCTCTTCCTGCCTTGAGGAGGAGGAAACTTTAATACTTCTCTGCCAACAAAAGACAGTAAATGACGACTTTTGGCCATTCAGACACACAGATCTTTGTCTTGCTGAACTAGCATCGTCAGTACTATGCCCAGGATTATGCCTGCGGGCAATGGCTGTCCACCAAGCAGTACACGAGGTTGTGTAACACCTAGGTCAAGATCCACAGCACTACAACTGTCCGAGATGTGTGCATTAGGACATTTCTTACCTGGGGCTCCTTTTAGAGCCAACAGATGAACAGGCACCTGGAGAGCACAAATGCACCTCCCCAAGGCAGCTCTGGCAAGGCCTATCTCTCCTGACTGAACATATAAGGGAGATTAAGCGACTAATTTAGGATCCTAATTTAGACATTTCATTTAATCCAGGCCTTAGCCCAAGCTTTGGCAGCGGTGAACTGAACTCAAGAAGCTCTCGCAAGCTCTGTCTTTGTGTAACACTCAGGAAACACATCTGGTGACAGGGGCTGAGCCCTCAGCCCACAGCGTCGGTGCTCTGTGGATCGAGCACACAGGGATTGCCTGTCTGAACCCTCCGTGTCAGAAAAAGGGGTTTTCCACATCTGGAAGAGGGCCACCACTGGCAGCTGAACCTGGCCAGAGCAGTTAGCAACATTTTCATGACAAACAAAGCAGTGCATTGCTTGGGCCACTGGCTGATTATAATAGCTATGAAATTACCCAATTTAGTTCACCACGTCAATAAAATTTATACGAAAATACCACCATAATCTTGGCTAGCGTATGGATAACTGTACGAAAGTTACCCAAGCCAATGCGACAAGCATTTAAGAGGACTAACCTCTGTCATACGGTTTTCATTTTACGTGCATGCTATACAAACACAACCACCACAAATATGCATTACAGGCTGCCTGGGACTCACTGCTGAGGTGAATTAGCACTGTAGTCTGACCTGTTGAAAAGCTTAACCTTTAACCTGCCAGGCAATGGCGGTTGCAATTTGCAAGCCATTCTTGTGTTGAGTGGCTGAAAACATACTTATTTAGTTGTGTAAAGCCATAAATGAAATGGGTTGGGTGAGCTCAGCTTACTTCCCCGTTCACAGACCATGTCGCAAAACACTACCACATGTTCAGCAAGTAATTCAGCGTGAGGACTGAACGCTACTGCACTGCGACCCAAACTCGCTCTCCAGAGAAAGAAGGATTTCTTCTAATCCGGAGCAAAAAGGAGAGAATGCAAAGTGACTTCCTTTTTAAGTAAGCCCCCGCTACACTTCCAAGAAAAAGAAATGCAAAGAAATTGTTTGAAAATAAGTCATTTACCCTCGTGACAAATCTGCATAAGCTTATAGCTTGAGAAACCGAAATCCCCCGCGTAAGCGCACCGGCGCATTTAGCGTTTGCAGCGCGTGCTTCCTCTCGCTGCCCACTGGCGAGCCTCAGCCCTGCAGGGCGAAGCATTAATTCACTCCCTCTCCATCTCATCTGCAGAGGCTGCCAATGGTGCTATTTAGGATTAACTGTAGAGAGGGAGGTGGACAGAAATGTCATTTCCTACTCAAAGGTTTTGCAAGATGTACCGCTTATCAGTTTTTTGAAGGATGCATCGTTTCGGGATGTGAAGCTCTCCCATGCTAGACCTGCTCTTGTCTATCAAATGAAGCCAAATCAGTAGATAACCCCGGTTTAGCAAACTGGATGTTTTGTAATGGAGATAGCTGGATAATAACTATTTCTAGATCAAAGTCGGTGACTAGGCGTTGCTCTTGGCTCACTGGCTTTTCTGTCTGACTGTATAACCACAGGTAGGCTTGAGTTGCAAAATTCAGATCAGGATGCAAACTCCGTAGTTTGGGAATTGTGGAGTTGCAAAGCCCTGGTATGGTTCACAGAGGAGTGAGACAGGAATCAGGATGCCCAGGACCAGGTCTGTGTATGAGTTATAGCCAGCCAGACCGTATGTTGCAGTCCTGGATCCATCTTCAACCCCAGAGCACAAGCAACTGCATCCCAGAGGAGGTTTCTGATGAGCCTAAAGCCACATTTTGGTTTTCTTCCTTTTCCCTGTACTTCATTACATATGTGTTTTTACAAACACAAAACCTACCCATCACGAAATTCTTCCATTATAGCAGACACGTCCAATTTGTCTTTTCTGTTCTTCTTTGAATATTCTCCTTCCTTGCAGGTCCTACAATGACAGAAGAAAATAAAAAGGCATTACAATATATAATTACTGTGGTTCAGTAAAGACAGACAAAGCGGTTTATTTCTCTCTTACTCCAGAAAAATGCTCAAAAGCCCTAGATGAAGCAGGAGGAGCTGGGGAGGGATTTGGGGGAACAGCACACCATACATCTTGCTGCTCTTCACTGCATTCATGTACATACCATAGGCAGCCACAGTCCTACAAGTTTTAGTTTAAAACGGGACACAAACCCTGGGATATATCAAAGAATATGAGAAGATGACACAGCAAGCAAGAGGGATAGAAAAAGATGGAGCAGAAGGTGGATGTACAGGCTGGAGGGAAACTGGAGCTTCCACGGCACACGCTGCTCCCGAGATCCTGCTTTTGTTTATTCTCTTAAATTGGGGTAAAGTAAGAACAGTAGTTGCAATGATAATAATAATAACAAAAATAGCACCGCCATTCCAGGCTGTGTAACAACCTACTTTCTGACTATTGGTGAGAAGCACCAGATTTGCTTTCAGAAGGAATTTCACTAAAGAACCTCGGGTCTGAGACTGTAGTTTGCAGAAAAACAAATCTTGGATGGGATCCATGTCGCATTCTTTCACCACATTTAAAAACTGGTTTCAGTGCTGAATATCAGTATTTGAAACAACAGTACTGTTAAAGCTAGGGTTGTATTGTTGATTAAGAAGAAATAAGCAGTTTTCCTTCGAAGAGAGGAACCAGTTTTCCCCACTGGTTGAGAACCTGCCATGATAGCTCTGCAGCCAGAGCCTGGCAATAATTACACCTTGGGTTTTGCGGTCATTTTGGATTGGTGTGAACATGATAAATGACACGTTTTAATTTGAACTATTGCTCAGCAGGCCTGTTCAGGTAGGTAATAATTCACTCGAGCAGGCAATAAACCTGAACAGGCAATAGCCCACACTTTGAAGTATGCCAGCAAACTCTTTAGCAACAAAATAAATATGTACATGAACTTCCGCCATAAATTGTCTTTGGTGAGGCAGACCTAGTAAGAGTTTCAGAGCTGGCTTTTCAGGTACTCATGAGGAGCAGAATGAGTCAGTGGGCAGATCCTACTACAGTGTTAATTCTTTGAAGCTGGACTAATGTTGGTCCAACAGGCACTGAAGGTCAGGCTCAGTGAAGGCAGAGTGACTAAGCTGGCAGAGCAGTTTAGCCCTTTTACTAACATCAGTAAATTGCCTTCCATGAAACCACGGACTTATAAATGAGCCTATTCCTACGCAGTCAACCAAAGTGCAAAAACGCAGCACCCATGCAGCTCTGCTACAACTTGGATGAAATACAGGAGGGTCCAAATGGCTCTGCATCTCAGTGCTCACGTTGGCACAGCAGTTTTCTTCGCAGCATTCCTTTCACTGCTTTTGAACAAGGCTGTTTATCTGACATTACAGGACTTCTACATTACAAATACATTTTCAACCTTTGGGCAAATGAATGCATTGTTTTAGTTACTTAAACCACTATGTTTTGTGCAAATTACTCCAGGCTTGCTGGTAACACGTTTCCATCACTGTGGGATGCTGTTGTAAAGGAAAGCAGAGGTGCCTTGGTTTCCTTTTCTTTTGGCTGCCAGTTGGTCTTATTTTTATAGGTCGGGACCTACAGTGTTATCATTGATTACCCTAATGCATGTTAACTTGTGACAGGAGGGGAAAAATAATTCAGAGTAACATGACTCAAGCCAGCTTGTTTGAGGTTGATGTGTGTGAAACTATTTTGCCTTCTGCCTTATAATAAACAAGGGAAAGAATTCACAGTCAGAAGGAAAAACAGCAACAGATTCACTGGAAAGAGTTTATCATCAACTGGAGACGGTTGTGAGTCCTGACTGTTCTGCTGCCCGACCACGCGATCACACCAGAGACCCTCAGCAGAGGTGATCTGAGACACTTCTGTCCCCGAGACTGTGCCTTGGGCAGGATGATTTGCAGGTCTCCACTGAAGGATCCTGGAGGCCGGGGCAGCGTGTGCCACCATCCGCTGGCTCCTGCGAGGAACCCATTTGCAGCAATGCACCGTACAGGGCATAATGCTGTTTCCCTCCTCATTGACAGTCCTTTACCTTTAGAAACGCACAGAAAATGAACTTCTGCACTGGGCTTTAAATCCCGATTTACATTCTTTCCTTGCTTGAAGTTGCCCAGCTCTGTCATTCGGGTTTGATCTATCCCAGGAACAAGAACCAGCAGCTTCCTTCAGATGCGAATCCAGACCTGAAAGCCTTCCTTCCCCCTTCCCACACCATCTGGGAGCTGGGATTTTCCATCTTTTGTTAAAATAGTTACTTACAAAAGGAGGAAAGGGTTGAGGGCAGTTCACCACGTTTACTTCACTTGGTATGTGTTTGCCTTTGCTTTAACACAGGCTGTTTTCATGCCAAATGACAGTTCTATTTGTTCCCCCACCCCCTTTTTTGTGTAGCTTATGTAGAACATCTGGTTTTAAAAGTGTCGCAATTTCTAAACATATTCTAATGCTCTTGGGATCAGAATATCAACAACTGTCTATTGCGGTAAACCGCATGTCTGGAAAACATTCCTGCAAACTGAGTTCTTAAATAAACATAAAGCATCTATAACACATAATGCAAAGCAACATTCACTCGTAAACTCAATATTTAGACCAGATGAGGTGCAAAATATGGTTTTTCTGGACGAAGCCATCACGATTTACAATAACATTGACGGGCTTTCCGTTGTATACGAGAGAGGGCAGAGGTGTGGCAGGCGGATTGGAGCCTTTCCTTACGGGCTCATTCTGCATTTAAGTCCCATCTTGGGAGATTTTCTTGCTTCGGTTGGAAACAAGACTGAGAATATGTCCTCTGAAAAATTTATACTGTTAGAAAGTGGGAGTAGGACAAGGAACTGTAAAGGACCGACAGATTCAAAATGCCTGTATCTGATAGCCTGATCATCTTGCGTAATATCTGCATCTTTGCTAATTATCTGCATACATGTGTCTGAAATGAGAGGCAATTCAGAGGTAGCTTCAAGATTAAATAAACTGAATAACATGGTGAAAGGAAAATTGCAGTAAATTGGTCTGAGTGGGAAGCTTTTGTTATTTTCAATCGTTATTATTATTTATAGGGTGTGGAAAGTGGAACCATCAGCAACTCTAGAGAGATACGCAGTCATACTTTAAAAAAAATGGTTTCACTTTGCAAACCCCTCCACACTAGTTGCAGAAGCATGTGCTCAACTCTTAATGAGGAATAGTACCAAAGCAAATAATCACTTCAAATCACTTTTTTAGGAGTATTGGTGGCTGATGAAGCTGGTTGACTGGAAAGAGAAATGCTGAAAACTCATTAAACTATTGCTAAGTGCCTTAAATGTATTTTGATTATTCTTCCAGATTGCTTTTCCTTAAAAATATTACCATCTTCCCCTAAATTGAGCACCAAATACTTTCTTCCAATTAATTCTTTAAAAATTTCCACTCTAAACTTAATGCAGAAATACTTTTTAAGGAGAAAAGATGAATATATATGCTTAGGCTGATGTAATTACATCTGAAAGTTACTGAGAAGTCCACTGAATCTACCTCCTGCGGCATCTCAAAGTTAAGGTTTATCAAGAGAAAATTGAAAAATTAAGTCAAGCCTTATCATTTCATTCCGTAATATTAAAAAGGGTTGGATCTTTTTTTTTTTTTGATGATTAACATCTGGAGTTATGTAAGGTAAGATAAGGGTATTAGAACAACTCACTTCCCTGTATAAAGATGATCATCTGAAGAGTATGGAAATGAGGGCCTCCACCCTAATATCCCATTATGCAACAGAGATGATGTTTTGGCCCAAAATCTGCACATATGAGGATGAAAACACCACCCTTGCATGTTCATCACTGAAAATAGGCACCACAGGCTGGACCTAAGTGATTACTGGGAGATGAATCCTGCTTGCTTTGAAGACCAGTTTGGGTTAGTGGAGTTTTAGGCCTCACAAGGATAAATGCTTAGGTTCTGGGGGTTTTTTACCCCTCTTTCACAATGAATTCCAAGTTTTGCATTGCTAGTGTGGGTTACTGGGCTGATCTGGTAAAACTGAAACTGATTCTCTTTCAAACAAATGGTTTCTAGAAAGCAAAGCCATTTTCAGCTTACTGGAAGCGAGTAAAATTTTAACAAATCAACCAGCGTGAAAAAGGCCGAGCATTCAGCCGAACACACATCAAGCTCAAGACAACTGTACTCCAACACAAAGCAGATTTGTGCCAACCTGCGGGGACTCCTCAGTCACGACATCCCCTTGGGATTTGCCAGTGTGGCACGGTTTGGGCCGACCAAGCAGCTCAGCCTGTTCTTCCTGCGAGTGCCGCTGGAGGAGCCGCGCTGGGAGCGATGACAATTAGCTGCCCCATGTCACCTGCACGAAACAAACGCTTTTTGCCAAGTCTAATCGCTACACTCCTGCACCTCACCTTCTCGAATGCGAGGTCCTCATTCGAGTGCGTCGTTTATGCAAAAAGCACATACTGCCTTCACTACAGCTGAACGTTAACCAACACCTCGAGTTCCCGGAGCATTAGTGGTACCGGGTCTCTCGGCTGCCGCCAGCAGAGAATGCCTGACGGGAGGCTTGATGCCCGGGCAGGACTCGGATTACAAACCGCACACATCTTTCTATAGATTGAAGAATGCCCTCATCCTTACATACCATCAAAATCCTTCCTAAACACATGTGTTTTCCCATAATGTTTACTGTGGGATTGCAGTAACACTGGAAGACTCCAGTTTTCCTTTTCCAGAAACTGGGAAACAAGGATTACTCTACTGAAGGTTTTAAAATGCACAATTATTTCATAATAAATATTTCCTCAGGCTTTTAGCATTTTTGATAAAATCCTATAAGAAAACATTTACGTTTAATATTTATTCATAAACTCACACAAGGACAGTTTAGAGCTCAGGTTGTATTGTGCCCTCCTGCTCCCTATATATCTGGGGTAACGACTAGTGTGTTGTCACAACTCATAGCTAGTTGTACTTTCCAGGAGTCTTGTCTGCCCATATCTTCGCATGACCTTCACTTGAAAGCTTTGCAAATTGCCTCTGGTCATATACCTTTCCCGTGGAGCACAAAACTTTGTAGTTGTAAAGGCTGTCGAACTGTGGTAAGGGGTAAACAAAGTCACGGAGGAAGTCTGTGGCTGCGTGACAGCAGAAGGCAGATCACCTGAATACCAACCCGTTCAACGTCCTGCCTCTAAGCTCGCCCTTGCTCGACACATAAAACAGCACTGCATCTTAGCGAGAGACTTAATAAATTAATATAGTTCTTCAAGCTGCATCCAATGCAATACTGCATTTCCTCAAATGCCCTGTTTCTTCGATGTACGTCTCTGGCATCTTCTGTTGAGTAAGCTGGAAATACATGTTTCTTATTCCTAAAGTGTGATATTTATTATAAAGGGTGATGGACATAAACATCTCGCACGACCTGGGGCTGGGGTTCTCCCTAGTTTCTGTTCCATCCTGTTGCAGTTCATTCACCTGACCCCAAGGACTACCTCGGACCCTCCACAGAGGTACCCAGCTGGCCACCAGCCATCCCTCGGGGGAAGCTGCAGCCTTCTGACAGAACAGCGGAGAGCACGCAAATGAGACTCCCCTCGTGCGTCCCCAGAGGAAAGGGCCTGCTCCCGCTCACCGGCACGTAAACTCTGCAGCGGAGAGTCTCTTATCCAATTTCCCAGTGTCGCTTCAGAGTTTGCTCTTCAACGGAGCCGTTTCACAACCGTAGCAGGTATAAAAGCTGGCTAGGATCAACCCAGCTCTGCCGTTGAACCAAAATATGCCTCGAGATCTAAGTGAGCAGGGGAGGTGCTTCTTCAAAGAAACCAACCCATGGATTCTGGATAGGATTAGGCACAAATATCCTTCTGCTTTTATAAATACTGACAAAAGGAAACAGGAAGATAGGTCTGTCCATAAAGAGGAGAGGTCTATTAACCATAATGCTGCTCCATTCGAGTGATAGTTTGATCTTTCTATTAAAAGAAAAAGGGTAAGGCTAGATATTACTTTTTTTATACTGATAGTTCCAAACCTCATAAAATATTAGTATCTGTATCAGCTATAAAAATCAACAGCTCCAGATCTTTCATTGTTGTGCTCTTCAATTTTATTTTATTGCCAGTTTTTCCGCTGTCAGTGAGCGCGCGTACGCATGTGTGCGCACGCGCCCACGTCCCTCCCTTCCTAAGCTGTTTGGCTGGTGATGAATAGGCTTCTAATTGCTCCGTAGGGCTGTATGATGGGGTTTGCAAGTGGCACTCCTGATTCCTTTACATCAGAGGTCACTATTGTACAGTAAGATTCTGATAGGAGATAGTGGTAACATGATGAAAAAGATCCCAAAGCAAAAGAGAAGACAACACTGGTTTGGACAGTGTGGATTGGTCTCCGGTTAGATAACCTTCTAGATGCAAAACTAAAAAATTCTGTCCGGCATCTCAGTCCAAAACTGCCCTTTTCAAATGTCTGGGAGCCAATGTAAACACTAAACTCGGTATGATGTTTGCATTCACCTACCCAATCTAACTTTTATTAACAATTAATCCATCAAATTTCAGTGCCTATAAAATCCCCTGAGTCACAAGCGCCTCTGTAAGCCTGTACCTTGAAAACAAAAACTGCAATTACTGGCATTATTTTTTGGATGCAGAATCAAATTTAAACTGGGTTTTACAAACTGAAGCATTATCTGCATTTCTACTGTCCAAAGGCATCAGATTCCCTTAAAGCTCATATACAGCGTAAATACGTAGGAACTACAGGAGGCAGCCAGTACATATGGAACAGATAAAGGCCACATAGTTTACTGAACCTTGCGGCCTGCTGATGTAACTAAATAAGCTTTGCAACGAGCAGTCAGATCTTAACATCAGCTCGCTCCTTCGCTAGAGTGTAATAGATGATAGCTCTCAGAGGGCCAGATTTGGATCCCCATATTTATCAGGAGTCTTACTTCAGGCTCTGGCCCTCAGTATGCTGAATGAGGGATTTAGAAATGTTCATTTATAATATTTTCTCTTCTCTGAGCAAAGTGCGGTGAGAGGCAGCTGGGAGGTTTCATGTTCCAGCAGTTGAGGGGAAAGAGATCCTGAGACGAGCTGTATGAAATCCTTCCAGTACCGATGAGTCTTTCTCTTTCAAGCAGGTAAACAGCTCTTCGTCAGAACAAGAGCAATTTGAACTGAACTGCCTCATCACTGCAATAACCCCGTGCTGAAATTTTAAACCACCTAGAGGAACCCAAGCAAGAAATGTGAGCCACTGCCGTGACTGCCAGCAGCAAGGAGTCCGTGCTCTTTGAGATGCCCAATTTTTGTTCATTTTTTGTGCTGCCCCCCTTTTTTAAAAAACAAACAAACAAAAAGACACAGCTATCCAAGGATTCAAAGTCTAGCCACTCTGGGATCATGAGCAGTGAAATCAGCCCATGAGAGTCTGGCGTAAGGAGAAAGTTCTCACACACCTCAAATCTGGCGCTAACGGAAACAGCCCAACGCTGATGTAGACCGCAGCAAGGCTTTGAGGGCACGTCTGAAGGTATCTCAAGAAGCCAAAGAGCTGCTCCTGCGTGTCTGGGGACTGTCACCTCCGCAGGTGGAGTGAATTCAGCCTCCAAGGGTACAGTCCCAATACTTGTGCCCCAAGGAAATGGGAGGAAACGTTCTCCGTGTGCCTGGACAGACGCTCCTGATGACAACCTGCAGCCACGGCAGTGAGTTCTGGCTCGTAAAAACTGCTTGTTTACTGGTAGCACATCTGTTCAAGCACAGAGTTTCTTGCTTGAGGAAACATTTTTTGAATGGAGCTGTGAGAAGAAAGGGTGACTATTACCCTCCTCTGTTTCCAGCAGCTCTCCCTGCTGTTCTTTCCATGTTTATTTCCATTCTTCTGTCAGGAATTAACTAATACCTTTAAACCTCAGTTTCTAGGAAAATTTAGGCTGGAAGGAACTGCTGAAGAAATACTTTTCATTCCAGGATCCCAGAGGTCTAGTCTGTGTTCTCTCCCCACAAGCCACCTACATCCTTCCAGACATACAAAAGAGCACATTAAAGTTGTCCTTGCTACACAAATCCTTTTATAAATGTGCATTCATCAAACACCCATCTTCTCTGAAAAACAGAGCCTATTCCTAACCTCTTTCTGTTCTGGAAATGCACTCTGGTTCTCCAGACCACACTCATACATCCACACTGTGCACTGAAACAAAGTGACCAAACCACAGGGCAAATTAAATCTAAGTACATCTGATTCCATTCACAATATAGCAGGCATCTACAAAGAGCACCTTCTGAGGTCCTGTCTTCAGAAATCCGCAGGAGTGAGAAGCACATTTTAAGATAATGCGCAAACTGAAAGCTCTGAAAAACTTGCAAATAAATTGATGTAGAAGGCTCATGGGTGGATAAAACGACGAGAGAAAAGACAGCCGCTCCCCAGCAGTCGCCTAAGGTAAGCAGGGCTGAACAGAAAGGATTCCCAGCCCTGGCAGCAAAAAAAATCCAGTGAGTTGAACAAGATCCAGTGCAACTCAGGAGTCCAGCAGGTCAGACTCAAGCCCAGATGAGAAAGAAAGGGGCCATGATGGTCACCAGCAGGTAAAAGGATCCAAGACTGTGTGGAGACATGCCGTCACTGAGTAAACAGAGGAAGGTGCTGCAGCTCGCAGGAAAGCTGTCACAGTGCCCTAGGCTGGCAGAGACACCACCGAAGCCCTGCTGTAAAGATAAATGCCAGGTGGTGTTCTCCACATTATCTCCAAAATACTCTCTTATCCTGATAAACCAAGAAGAAAATTTGATCTTTTGCCTACAAAGACAAAAGAGGAGCAGACATTCACAGCACAATAATGTGTTGACTCACAAATAATAGGAATTCAAGCTTATTTCCCACCTCCTTAACATTTTCTGCATTGCGTGGGCAGTGGTCAAGAGCCAACTGTTTCTAAGGTCATTGTATCTGTTTTGGTTGAGGACAGGGGACCTAAACACCTCTGGATCAACTATTATTGGAGAAGGACTTGGGGGTACTGG
>NW_010255274.1:0-26767 GCF_000690775.1 Eurypyga helias | reverse complement strand
TTTTGGGGATTTTTTTAAAGTCCTCAGGTTCTCAACTAATTACAAGGTGTGTAGAGTGCCTGTGGCCTAATTCCTTTTACCCAAACAAGTAACATCCATTCAGGAATCTGGGTGTTCCTCGCATGTTTTCCGCAGATAAATGGATCTCGTTTGGTTAGCAATAATACAATAAACCTAAATTTATGTTGTTTGAAACATAGAAAAGTGCAGTATAAATTAAATTCTTTCTTCTTCCCATCTGTGCTTGGTACAAACATTGTTATAATGAAAATTAGGTCCAACTGTTTGATCAAAACCAAAATTTTTCTTTTGTTAATACACAAAAGCAAAGTATTTATCCTGCAAATATTTGAACATTTATAGAGTCCGTGTGAAGAAATTTCTGTCTGTTAATGCACGTTATTAGTGAATGCCTCTGGTTCATTTGGGATTTTTGTATATAGGTAACAATATTAAGAGGCTTGCATGTGTGATTTTTTTCTGAGGTGTCTGCGACAGCATATACTTCAGTCTAAGTGTCCTGTGGAGTTTTGCAATACCAGTGTTTGCAATACCAGCAAAAGCCCAAGGTGAAATTTTGTAGAGTTTAATTCAGGTGTCTCAACTGGTTTAAGTATCAGAGCATAATGTAAATAATAGAATTATTTTAAAAGTTAGTACAGATAGATTTTTTTTTATATAATCTTTATTTGGTGAGATATAAAATGATGCAGTATATGAGCTAATGCTGTCACCGTGGTTAGCTGTGTCGGTTCTGCTGCAGCATCTAGTTGAACCAGAATGTGTAGACATCTCCTGTTCAAAGCACCCTCAGTTAATGTTCTCACTCTGCTAGAGAATGTGTGTGTGTATACACAGCCACAGGATTATTTCTCAGACTTCTTAAAAGATGGAACTGGTAATTTTTGATTGCTTGGCCGTTGTAATCTTAGTTACTAGCAGTTAGACACCCATCAAGAGCAGCTTTTGCAGCACTTTCAGTCACTGGGTGAACTGAAACTCTTGGCTTGACAGAAGGTTTCAGAGGAGCCCAGAGCGCTGTGTGGGAACTGGTTTAAAATCCCAGATAGCTCAAAGGAATGACCCCCCTAGGCATCAAGGGTCCCTAGAGCGAGTTTAAGCACACTTTTCGTTTCCTTGCCAATGAGATGAAAATGGAGCCATTTCCCTGAGAAGGTGGAGGAAAGTAGCCATGCAGGGTAATGGCATTTTGCAGGAGAGGTCTGCGAGGGTGCTGCGGAAAGCCGGAGAGCACACTGGTGTCTGTCACCTTCCTCCCCTCCACAGCTGCGTCTCACATGTAAGCTGCTGTTGGTAAAGGGGAGGGCAGGTTTTAACACGAAACCACTACGTGGGGAGAGCAAATAGCTCTCACTGCATTTTTTCCCTTTATTCATCCTGTGAAACCAGGGGGAGCCTCTGATACTTCCCTTCTGGCAAAAACATTTGTCCAGTTTTTACTGCCTCCTGCGCTTTTTTTCGATATGCCGAGCAAAGCGAACACGCGTAAAATTGAGGCAGGGGCAGAAGAGGGGAGGAGAAAAGGAAGGACCGGTATTAGAAAGTGAGTTATACAACGGTAGCCCCTAAAGCCTAGGGAAAAAACCTGTTTAGGATTGCTGAGTATGAAGCAAACATTGCCTGGGTCAGCTTTCCAGCGTGACAGCAATAAGCACGTGACCAGTAATTCAGCCTGACGGAGGAGGTGTTCGAGAATACAAATACCATGAATGCTCCGTTCTGTTTATGCGCCCAAAATGCATTACGTCAGGCTGGACATTCCCGGTGGCGCGCTGTCTCGCCCGTCCTCTCATTTGATGAGCGTCTTCCACGTGAAAGCACGGCCTTTCTGAGCCTGTTAGAGAAGGCAGGCACCGTCTCTGCGGTCCTTTTTTGCAACCTGTGCACTCTGTGAACCGTGCCGTGTGTAGGGGATTTGTTAAGAGATGCGTTGGGACCTAGCGTGTCGCAGGCAGGCTTGTTACAGATGAAACCCCCTTGACAGAAAGGATTAGCTGCAACTGAGAGATAAAAATGAGGAGTTGTGTTTTTAAGGAAGATTATGGTGCAAAATTTGGATTATTTATTGGGCAAGAAGATAGTCAGGACTTTGTGTTATTAGAGATTATGTACCCTAGGAAACTGGCGGCTAATTCAGCCTAGTGCTGCCAAACTACTTGAGAATCTGAGGTTTCATATGAAAAAGGTGAAAAAAGCTAAACAAACCGAAACCCCTCTATACACTGCAGCTGCAGAGACAATACTCAGGAACTCACTGGGACCAGAGTTGTGTTCTCGCCTTGAGTCAGGAATCAGCTGGGAGCAATACCCTGGGGAGGAGTGAAGTGTGCTGGTCATTTCAGTGCCTGTGAGCTGTGGAGTCTGACATGGTTACACATCAGCTAGCTCATTTCTGTGCTTTGTTGCACAAACCTCTGTGTCGTGTACGCTGCTGGAGCACGTGTCTTCTGAAGACAGAAGAGAACCAGAAGAAAGGTTTATTATTTTTTATGTAAATTAGAATTAATGCTAAATTTCCCTTCCTCTCTTCTTCTCCCCCACAGCCCTCTCCCAAAAAATTCCCCTAAAAAACCCAAGGTGAGCAACTTTCAGATTGTGGAGAAGCAGAGAAACAAGGGATATTTTCATTGCCCACCGGAAAAAGCTTTAGTCATATCCGGACTCTTGAAAAAATCAAAACAAAACCCCCTTCTTCTTCCCACTAACTCCTACGTTCTCCTTAGCACCATATGCCCCAGCTGACAATTACCCAGCGTTTAATACACTCCACTTCTGCTCTGACAGCTATAAAACGTACAACACTTGCACAGGATCAGAAGGCAAACCTGCGAAGCACAAAGAATAAAGAATTTGGTGACAATTTAAAATAAATGCAGTGACTATGGAAGTAAGTAAAAAGTAAAACTGGATACTGATGGTATTTTTTAATTTCTGTATGTCTCTCTAAATGTCCTGTCTCAAATTTACTTAGACAGCACTGTGACTTTCCCTTTTGGTGTCAGCTCCACTGAATTTGCATCTAGCAGGCTGCAAAATACAGGGGATCTTGTACCTCGTGCTCCTGATCACCCTGAGGAGCTGGGGTGGGTTAACCTGGCTAGGCACCAGGTGCCTGCCAAAGCCGCTCTCGCTCCCCTCCTCAGCTGGGCCAGGGAGAGAAAATACATCATAGAATCACAGAATGGTTTGGGTTGGAAGGGACCTTAAAGATCATCTAGTCCCAACCCCCCTGCCATGGGCAGGGACACCTTCCACTAGACCAGGTTGCTCCAAGCCTCATCCAGCCTGGCCTTGAACACTTCCAGGGATGGGGCATCCACAGCTTCTCTGGGCAACCTGTGCCAGTGCCTCACCACCCTCCCCAGGAAGAACTTCTTCCTGATATCCAATCTAAACCTCCCCACTTTCAATTTAACCCTGTTCCCCCTTGTCCTGTCACTCCAGGCCCTTGTCAAAAGTCCCCTCCAGCTTCCTTGTAGCCCCTTCAGGCACTGGAAGGTGCTATAAGGTCTCCCCGGAGCCTTCTCTTCTCCAGGCTGAACAAGCCCAACTCTCTCAGCCTGTCCCCATGGCAGAGGGGCTCCAGCCATCGAAACACTCGTGGGTCGAGATGGGAACAGGAAGGGATCACTCGCCAATTACTGTCACGGGCAAAACAGACTTGGCTTGGGGAAAATTAATTTATTACCAATCAAATCAGAGTAGGATAATGAGAAATAAAATCAAATCTTTAAAATACCTTAAGCCCAACTCTCTCAGCCTGTCCCCATGGCAGAGGGGCTCCAGCCATCGAAACACTCGTGGGTCGAGATGGGAACAGGAAGGGATCACTCGCCAATTACTGTCACGGGCAAAACAGACTTGGCTTGGGGAAAATTAATTTATTACCAATCAAATCAGAGTAGGATAATGAGAAATAAAATCAAATCTTTAAAATACCTTGCCCCCACTCCTCCCCCCCCTCCTCCCTTCTTGGTGGACTCAGCTTCGCTCTTGCTTTTCTCTACCTCCTCTCCCAAGCAGCGCAAGGGGATGGGGAATGGGGGTTGTGGTCAGTCCATCACACGCTGTCTCTGCAGCTCCTTCCTCCTCCGGGGGGGGCTCCTCACACTCTGCCCCTGCTCCAGAGTGAGATCCCTCCCGTGGGAGACAGTCCTCCATGAATTTCTCCAATGTGAGTCCTTCTTCACAAACCGCCCCAGCGTGGGTCCCCCCCATGGGGTGCAGTCCTTCAGGAGCAGCCTGCTCCCATCTGGGTCTCCCCGGCGACACAAGTCCTGCCAGAAAACCTGCTCCAGCCTGGGCTCCTCTCTCCATGGGTCCGCAGGTCCTGCCAGGAGCCTGCTCCAGCACGGGCTTCCCATGGGGTCACATCCTCCTTCAGGCATCCCCCTGCTCCGGCGTGTGGTCCTTTCCAGGTTACAGGTGGGTCTCTGCTCCACCACGGACCTCCATGGCTTCAGGGACACAGCCCTCCTCAGCACGGTCTGCACCACGGGGATCTCTGCAGGGGAGTCTGCTCCAGCGCCTGGAGCGTGTCCTCCTCCTCCTTCTCTACTGACCTTGGTGTCTGCAGAGTTGTTCCTCTCACGGATTCTCACTCCTCTCTTCCGCTGCAGTTGCACAGTTGGTGGTTCCCCCCACTCCATTAAACATGTTGTCCCAAGGGCACTTCCACTGTCACTGGTGGGCTCAGCCTTGGCTGGCTGTGGGTCTGTCTTGGGACCGGCTGGGATCAGGCCCGTCCGGAGGCCGTCTGGCATCGGCTGAGTCGGACGTAGGGGAGGGTTCTGGCAGCTTCTCGCAGATGCCACCCTTGTAGACTTCCCCCCACACCACTACCAAAACCTTGCCATGTAAACCCAATGCACTGTTAATCAGTGGAACAATTGCATGTTTATATGGCTCGAATCATGGTTGAGCATTGGAACTTGACGTTAGAAAAGCACGGCAATTGCTAATAATTAGTACTGGGTAAGCCTCGCCAGGTTTACTTAAGAGTCCCCTCATGTCAGATTCATATCCAAAGTGTATCTGAAGTATCTGAACCGTTTAAGGATCTGGGAGGTAATACTTTGTCAGTGTGTAAGGCAGAAGACCTGTGTATGAAAGGGGAAGGGGATTGTGAAATAATTACTGGCTCTGCGTTTAATTTGAGTCAATGAAAATGCCGGAGTGATGGAAGTGTTTATGCTAAAGATCAAGGAGTTAGATTGGAATAGGGTAATCAGAACCAGGGACATCTTTCTTAAGTTTTTCAATATTTCTTGGGAATGAGATAACGGAGGACTGTGGGAGTATGGCAAGGGAGTGTTGGAAGGAAAATCAGGTTCAGAGGTCGCACCTGACACGTAGAAAAAGAAATATGCTTGACTTGACGGTGAGGAATGGCTTCCTTGACCTGAAGAGGAAGACTAGAGGTGGCTTTGCACTGCAGAGGTGGTAATTTGATAGTGGCAGTTACAGGTGAAAAAGTTTGCTGGGAAAAATACGGTGGAAAAAAGATGACTGGTCTGAATTATCTATGGGTAGTCATGCCCCTGGGCCTTGATTGCGGGGCAAGCTCTGCTCTTCCGCAGCGATGGCTATGACGATTCCAGTTCGCTACTTTTCCGTACTTTCAGCGTGATTCTCCCATCTCTTTTCTCCAGCTGTTCCCACTATGCCTTTGACTTCATGTTTGCGCTTTGTTTATCTTCAGTGCTGGAGTATTCTGCACCACTCAGCTGCACCATTCTTCGGGCGTCACAGAACTGTTTAACTTGCCTCGCAGCGTTGGTAAACTGATGAGCAAGACTTGCAGCGTCGGTATTGCTCTACCTGGGACTGTACATACGGTTTCCACGACGTGGGAGGTGGGATCAGTCATATCTGGCTTACGCATCTCTTGTGTCCCAAGGGCAGGGAAACATTTGCCAATGGCCTATAACTTTGCCTCTCTGCAGGCAAGAAATGCCGAGTCTTGTCAGCTTTTTACAAACTGAGACAAAAAGCATGTTACGGGCTGCTGGCTGCTTCTGTTCAAACATGAAGCGTGGATTTTGAGGTTAGGAGAGGTCTGTTTGCTTAAAAGAGGTTGTGATCGAGATGAATTATGAAAATGTCAATAAATACCACATTTTAAAACGTAATATACTGACTACTAATGGCGAAGGCAGAGCTCCAGGCAAACATTACAGCAGCCCGAACTTTATGTACGTTCTTCCTCCACGGCAGTTGGTGTGAGGAGCCGAAGCGGCCCTGCGCCCCACAAGGGAGTTCTTAAAAGCCCAGATAATCACAAGTGCTTCACAGACACCATGTTCATGCATTTTTTTACTTTGTGTGTGGGTTTCAGTCATAACTGGTCCTGCTAATCCATTACACATACGTGACATGAATCCATTTCTCAGCCAGAAATCGCCCAAAATGGCAGCTTAGTTTGGTGCAAGTAACAGTGCTTTCATACCATGATGCCAAATTTTATTTTGTTTTGAAATACTGTGTATGGAAGATTGGAAAAAAATAAATAGTGAAATGCCATATGTAGCATAGGTGTCTTCTTTTGCAATTCTTTATAAAATGTAACAGTATTTGTTCTAAAGAGCTGAGTTTTAAATAAGTAATTTTTCATAAGTCAGTGAGGGTTTAGTTGCTTGCCCACCCAGTCAGGAGTTATCTGCCTGTATGCTGTCATAACACCAGTTTAGAGATTATCAACCCAAATGACCCATTTGGGGAACACTCATATCCATAAGGTCTCCCCCTTCCCCTTTGCTGGACTTGAAGTCTGATTAGTGTTTAGACATTGCTTGGAGATAATGCTAACCTACCTTTTAATTAGCATCAATATTTCTAATCTTTTGGGAAATAATAATGTGCTGCCTTTTTACTCCTTGACTGCTGACAGATGGCCACTTACTAAACATCATTAAATTCTGACATCAATCATTTTCATGCTTTTAAAAATATGTTTGTCATTTAAATGAAATTATATATATGGGATTCACACTGAGTTGTGTAGTCTGATGCAGTGCTGAAACAGCATTTGGTGTGGAAGTCTTTTTTTTTTTTTAAAGTGTTTTAAGTATCATCTCCGAGACCCTGCTAGCTTGTCATTTCAGTGTACGTGCGTATGTTAAAAGGGGCTCTTGTATGGGAGTAGCCTGAACACTTTTGAGACAAAGCTGCTATTTAAACATTTAGAAACTTGAACTTTGGAGAAGCCTGTGCTCGTATGCAGAAAACATTTCATGCATTTACGCAGGAATTCGTACTGTATGTGTTTTTCTGAACGCTGTGAAAAAAGTGAAGATGAATTCCTGTGTGTTACGTGCAGCAGTGCTTTATTTGACTCAATGAGTTCTTGGCTGGAACCTCTAATTTGTTATTTGTGAAACTTTGTTTAATGGTACAATTACAATTTGCATTGTGTCCTTGCTCATATTAATAGCAGTATTAATTTGTACGAAGGGACAAAAATTATCTTGCAGAGCTATCAAGCAGTGTTTGGGCTTTCTGAATGCTAATTAATTCAGAGCTCAAATGCTGTACCTGCTGTTTAAAAGACCGGCAGCTTGTATTCATCACCTGAGTGACAGCTGTTCCTAGCTTCTTCTACTTTTAAACAGGCTGGGGAAGATTAACTCCTTCCATGCTGATGGCTGCAATACTGAAGTAACAGTTGTTACGTTCAAAGTTTAGATTTGCAAAATTTTGTCAGCATATTAGAGACAGGATTGGTGACTGTATATTATTAAGAAAGATTGCTAAATATTTCTCCAATACACAGGTATTCTGGGCAGAATCTCTCTGGCGTTTGATTTCAGAACCAGATCCTATATGTAAGCTAGGAGAGAAAGAATTAAAATATTGCTAAGTCAGATTTGAACATTCAGAGTGAGTGTGAAATCCGAAGAATTTTTCTCTTGAAATCAAATCCTTTTTTTAATATTTAGTGTCAGGGAAGATATTTATTAGTCGCAATTCAATTAAATGTTTACTTAAGCCATTTAAATGTCACACAAATAGTAGAGACCAGTTTCATGTTTTATACACCGCATTCAAAGATCATTGAGTTGTTGTTTGCCAAACTAAACTCCTCCGCACTAGGGGGAAATGGTAGTCTTTGGTAATAAAAAAAGGGGGCTTAAAGGCATGCAGGTAATTTAATTTAATCTGAAAAAGAGTATCATCTGGTATAATGCAGATGTTCATGTGCAGGTTTGAGAGGATTACACAGTTTGCCTGAATGATTGAGGAGGTGAGATACTAAGATTGGATTGCATTCCTTCTTTTTCACAGAGGAACAGATAGCTGTAATAGATACGTTAACTCTGTCCTTCCGTCCCCTCCTGCCCCCAGTCAAAACATTTTACTTGTATTACATTTTCTTTTTGGAGGAAGCATAAGACAAATCCACAGTTGTCTCACGTGAAAGGATATTACTGATACAGAACAGAATTCCACTAAAGCTTCCAGTTAGCATTTATTTTAGGTTAATATCAAGGTTTCTTTCCTTTTCCTACCTTGAAGACCTATAAAGTGTGGTATGTGTTTTGCTATATATGTACTTCAGACGTAGAAATGTACAGTAGACATGTCATAATAATTATAAAAACTTTTGTTCTCATTTTGAAGGCCCTGTATCTTTAGAGAAACTCAGGGTGGACTTGACGAAGGCTGCTGGGCTTTCATTCTGCTCACACCGGTTTTCACACATTCTGATTCAGTAAATCTCATTAAGCATGTGTTTAACTTCCAGTGTTCACTCAAAGTTCTCTTGACTTCAGTAGTAAATTGAGCACATGCTTGAATGTTGTTCCCAGCCTTAGGGAAAGGTGATTAAAGTAAAGAACAAAGCTACACCATTAAAATACTTTAACTCATTAAAATCGAGTAGATAGGCTGATACTGTTTCACTGAATACTCTGCACTGAACATAAAACAATTACCTTACAGTTGTCTGACTCTCTTGTGTAGCTTGGAACACCAACACCAGTATATTAGCTGGGTATTTCTGCTGTGACAATCCGTTTACTTTTGACCTATTGTTCTATTCTTATAAATAATTAGTGATTATGGTGAGTGATTGAAAATATAATGGGAAGTAAAAAGGTTTCCAAGCTTGCTGTGAAATGTTCTTGAAAATGAAAATAGTTTTTAAGAAATTGTTGTCTTCTTATGAGTTACTCAAACGTCTGTCGTTACTACTCATTAACTTCAAAAGATATTTCTAGTTTCCACACACAGGGACGATGTTTTGAAGCTTTAGCAGTATTGTCTTAGTGTTCTTGTCGTGTGGACTTTTTCACCGTTAATTTATTGTGGAGTTTGATACGGAGTAATAAAAAATCGTGCTTTGGCAAGCCTGGGATGCAGTCTTTGAATTAGCATGTAAGATACTCTAATGAGCCCAGCAAGCACTGAGGAAACGCACTGCAATATCTAGTTCTGTCCTTAGTATCTTATTTATTAAAAAGTATCTCAGCTTTTTAGAATTTTTTGAAATACTTTCAGGAGGGGGGATTTGTTGCTCTAATCCATGGGGAGGGGGTGCTAAAATAATGCTGCAGTGATTCAGAAACCGGAACATTGCTTGAGTGTTTGGGGCAGGGGCAGGGCAGCAGCAAGAGGTTAAAGGGAAGGTTATTGGGTGGGTTTTTGGTGTGGTTTTGGTGTTTTTTTTGTTTTGGGTTTTTTTTATATAGTTAATCATAGAGGAAATAATGAGAGCAAAACTGGGATATTTTGGGAAGCTGGACATGGCAATGTTAGCTTCTCCAGGTTGCTCTCCTGGAACAGTTAACTCTGTATGCAAAATCATGAGCTCATTGTAATATTGGAGTGAATTATATTGGGTCTGGGGTCTGTCTGCAGCTTCTTGAAATAAATATGAGTGCAAAAGCTACATAATTGTTGCTGCTGTGGTCTTAAAATCTTAAAATGATTCAGTCTCAGTGTGCTCACTGAATCAGACCAAGAAACCATCGAGTCTGCTGCCTCGTGTTTGCGTCTTGACCTTTTGGCAAAGATCAAGTGTAACGTATGTTTTTATCAGTTTAATATCTGTTATGTCCTCAACTTGAGGATTTTATATTAAATGAGTTTGGGGACTGGGAAATGTACTAGGAGCTTGCAGCATCCTCTCCACGCATGAAGCTGGCTATTGCTGTGTTTCTAGAATGGTGTGAAAAGACACACACACACAAAAAGGCAGCAAGTCCCCTAATGACCATAAATGAGTTTGCAGGGAAGAGCAGGAACAGAGCAAAGAAAGATTATGCTTCTCCAAAGTATTCCTTAATCGCCACCAGCTTAAAAAAAAAAAAAAAACCAAAAAAACCCTGTAAAACTAAAGTGAAATAGCACTTAGGATTGCATTTTAATTTTGTATTCACTGTCTTCTCAGTCTGTGTCAGCATCCGTTTTGTAATGCCCGGTATAATGTTAGATTATCGCCTTCCAGACTGGGCATTCTACTTTGTGCTTACTGGATACAGTGAACCTACCCCCTGTCCTTGCTGAAGAGCAAGTTCTTGCAGGTCCCTTGCTGTGTATTTTCACGGACCACTCTTGACAGATGCTGTTTTTCTGAAAAATTAGATGAAATAACACTCAGAAACAACCCTAAAACCCAAAAGAGAAGCAGCATACTGTGTCGTGGTGAAATGGTGCATCTAGAATTCTGTTTGATTTGGTTAAAGAGCACTGGGAAGAAAGAGATGTGATGGACCCCTTTGAGGAAACACTGTTGTCACAGGTGTTTAGAACGCATTATGGAATGGGCACAAAGGCTATGGAGAGTTGATGTTTACCTGAGCAGTTTTGATTGACTAAATAACAGCTTTTGCCATTTTACAAACTGAAGGGCCAGAACTGTTCATACATGTCGCGATAAATGGCTGAGAAAAGCTGGTTTTATTTGGCCTGTGACATAGTTACTGCTGAGGTCTGTGTGATGCGGCAGGCGATGACAAGCGTGGTCTATGACATCTTTTGAAACAGAATCAAGCCACTAAATGCCAAGCTGATGTGACAGGGTGAAAATTGGAAGTTGTATTAGAAACAAAATGAATACAGTCCAGATAGAAAGTTCTAGATGACATAAGAATTTGACCCTTCAAGGTTTCCTTACTAAGTATGTGAGGTAATACAGAAAGGAGGAACTTGTGTCATTGTAAATTAGTGTCCTTGAGTTAAGTCTCATTACCAAGACACCTTCATTTTTTTAATTATTTGACCTGCCATGGTTAATAAAAAGGAAGTTAATTTTGTATGACATTTTTGGTGGTAGTTTGGCATGCTACCAAACTAATTGCAGTAAAATAAAAGAATAGTTTCAAAATAATTCCCAAATTCTCTGTTCCTTGCATTTTGAATTGTTTGATGATTTGTTAGACATTATTTATGTCCTCAGTATTTAAATTAGGACACGTTAAATAAAACCAGTGTTCTAGGGGTGGGGCATCAAGTATTCATTAATTGTAACTATTTTAATGTTGCTATGTAATGGAAAATACTATATTTTGATTCTTCAAAATTTCAGTTTAAAACCAAAAAATAGTGTCTACAGGATAGAAATCCACCGTAGCAAAATACCATCTTATTACTATGTGTGCTACGCTGCTTGCAGGTTATTGTCAATGTGCAGTGTCGCCTGGCAAGGAGGCTTTTGTTTGTCACGGGAACAAAATGATGGCTCCTCGTTTTTCTTGACTGCTGATTTCTTTAAAAGAAAAACATTTTGATCCTGGAATAAATATTGATTCTCTGTTTTCTTTCTCTGAGAAAATTAATTTAGTGTGAGTTATATTCACCCAGGTGAGGTGAGGGCAGCTACTTGAACCTCTGACACACGCCAGCATTCAAGAAGTGTTTTCATTACCCCTGGGTCAGCACATACATGCCGCTTCTTTTGAAGAGTGTTTCCTGGGGCAGAGCGAGGGAAGATTCGTGGGCCACTTGTCTGCAGCAGCGGGAGTGCAGACTTTTTCTAGGCAAAAAGTAGTAGGATCTATCTGCCTTCATTCCTGTTCTCGTTCCCCATGTTCCGAGTGGTCCTGTGCCCTAAAACCAGGCGGTCTAGGTGAAACCAAGGGCACTAATACCTTGCACCTTCCATAGATGCCAAGGGAGAAATGCAAAGATATGCATTTTGCTGTGCTGTGATTTTGAGCAGGCAGAAGTCCTTTTCACAGTCCATTGAGGGAAAAGCAGAGAGGTTGACGATAGCCAAGTCTTCCTTTTGTAAACAGGCTGCAAACATGAAAGGGAATGCAAAGTGTTGAGGTACTGCATGGGAATATGTTCACAAAACTGAGCATCCACTGCTGCCATTCACCTGACAGGGGACATGCTTTGCCTTTGAGAGGGGCTCAGTGGGATTTTCTTGACACACACATGGAAAGAAAGAAGCCTTGGACAGATTTCTTGCAAGAGTTGCATGCTTCCTCCCCTTTTCGGCTCTCTTAAGAAGGCCTTGTTGTGAGAAACATCTGAACCATGGCAGAGGGCTGCATGGGCCTGTTGCTGTCGTAGTGTTTTGTGTCAGTGTCCCTATCACATTCAAATCATAAGCCTGTGTTGCTGTAGAAATGATGTCGTGCAAGTGTGATGTGTCTGCTGCCCCAACCTAAAAATTAACTGTCATTAGGCAATTGACAATTGTACCATATCGGTAAGGTTGCTGGGTTCCCTTTAGAGGGAGTTACCTATAATGTCTTGATTTGGCCATTATAAAAACAATTGGCGTTCTAAGAAATTAGTAGAATGTATTGCAACATGTTAAGCCTTGGTATTTGTAAAGTTTGAAAGCTTCTGACATGCTGAACTACTGGATATTATTTTGAAACTATTTTTTTTAACATTTTTGTGCTGTGTGCTAGTCTTTGTATTATAGCATTGGCCGTTTCCCTAGTGAAAAGTTTTTAAGAGATGAAAAAAAATGATAAAGATTGTACATCTCTAGCAAAACATTAATTGAACATCTCCAGCACGATGTTATCATACTTTTGTTCCAGAATCAGTACTGTTGAATTAATATTGAATTCACATTTCATTTATTTTTTTGACTCCTCTTTAAAAGAAAATTTAAAAAAAAATAAAAAAAATCACACGTTGCAAAAATTACCTAACTTATAAATATAACTCACTTCTTCTGTGCCTCACAGAGCATACTCTTGCCATTGACTGTCTGAAAACATTTAGGATGGTTTGAGCAGGTTTTAAGCTAAAGTGGAGGCTTTTGTATGGCCTGTATTATCTCTCCTCAAGGAATGCATTTTGGTAAAGTGACGATTTATAAGATTCGGTACTAATGTCAAACTTCTTTCTGCTCTGTGAAGTAACATAATTAAAACACCAAAATAGCAGACACAAGCAGTGGAACGTTGTTGAACTTGTAGATAGTTCCACATAGGTGATTTAAAATTTGATGTAAGTGATTTAAAATATGAGTGTTTGAGGCATGTCCATGTGAGATGTAAGAAAAACAAGCCTGAAGCAACTTAGCTATTTCCCTCAGAATGATTTTATCCAGAGAGGAAGATGCAATATTTATGTGCAATAGCAGCTGAGTATTTTTAGAATTATTTTAAATTCCTTTATAGTAAGTCTCTGCATGATGAGAGAATAGATACAAATCAGATAAAGTAACAGTTTGTCCCATTTGTGTGAAGTGGTCTTCTAGGATAAAATTACAAGTTATTTCCTTCTAAATGCTGTATACATTTGAAAGTAATTAATTAAGGCTAAGCTGATAACTATCTGCTGCTGTTCTGCAGTCATGACTGGCAAGACACTGAGTGTCTACATGCAAAACTCATTCATGCATCAAAAAAATAAATACACTGACTGTGCCTATTGGTTCTGGAGTTGTTAAGTGATACTTTAAATAAATTACTTCATTCCGTATTCAGAATACCCAAAGGCATAATATTTTATCATTGTTATTATTAACTCAGGTTACATTAGTTTAACAGCTCTTTCCGCGTGTGAGAACCTTTTCTCATGAGACAGAAGACGGTCTCTGTGCACTGTGCCCTACCCTACCGGTATCCGTCCTGCGACCTGAACAAAAAAGATGAACGTAATGTAAGTCAAGCATCCCCAAACGGCTCTCACTTCGGGGCTCCATCAGGGATTTTCACTGATGGGCAGGGCATACATGGAGGTTTTTATCAGTGGGATCATGATATGGATTCCATAGTTATTCAGTACATGCTGGAAAAATGGGTGGTTTCCTTGATTCTTTTTTGAGTGGAAATCAAGATTTCATGCATCAAAAAGGGTAAGACTTTCAGTGTTTGAAACAGTCAGTTAAGACAACGGAGAACTGCACATGAGCTTTCCATTGAATTCTAGAAGATCCTTGACGTGATGTCTACATGTGTTGAAACACGATTGCTTTCTATGTTTAATAGAGTCATCATTTTGTCATTTGCTGTCGAATTATTTTTCTGCCTTAAAATTAAGCTAATTGCAAAACGGTTTTATATAACAATAGTGAGCGTAAAGGGATGTGTTGGTACACCAATGTTCTTTTGTATGAATTCTCTACAGTACTATCTCAATGAGGTGTATGGAAAATCAAGTGCTGAATCTTTCAAAAATGCTTTCGAATGCTATCTTCCAGCAGGAACTATGAGGAATGAATATAGCTGGAGCTTAATCATAAACTTTTCCCATTCCTGACAGTATTGACATTTACTTGTTTCTAGACAAATAGATGAATCATAGCTAACGAGTTGTTCTGATCATTTATGGTGTTCATCCACAACCACAGCTCATATATTTTGACCCTGTACCTCTGAGTTAACTGTAAAAGACTGAAAGCCTAAAAGCTGATGTTTTGCAAAGACTTCTAAACTGCTCTAAAAGTTGTTTTGTTCAGTAGGCTTCAGTCTACTGGGGATTTCACTGAGTTGCGTCTCACTTCTTACTGCTTGTTTGTCCGAATATCCCCCATTAGAGCAAGAAAAGGAGATGTGGGAATGTGAAAGAGGGAATTTTTTTAGAGTAAAGCAATATGGTGTTTGAAAACTTGGGGGTTTGCACATGCAACGTGTTGGATCCTGGCACAAGATTTTGGTTCTAAAGTCAGTTTAGGAAGGAGAATACAAAGTATTTCTCTGGGGGTAGTATTAGAATTTGAGTGTAATTCAGCTAGGGTAGCAAATTTAGTCCTTCAACCTTCATGTTTCTGTGATTTTAAAAATATTTTGCTTTTGGTAGGGCTTTTTTTTTTTTTTTTAAGTGGATATGTAACCCAAAGGCCACGTACAAGCCTTCAAGTTTAACCTTTTCATTTTGCTTGACACTTTAGAAGATAAGGAAGGAATGCTGTCAGGCAGTTTACACAGAGGATGGAGAGTGGTGGTGGTAGAGGGGATAATGACTTTGGCTCTGATTTTCTTCCTCCTGCTTCAGCAAGGCATCTGTATTCTCTGCTGTGTGCTAGCAGCCTGCAGGAAGCTTTCATTCCTGCAAACCACAAGTAAGTTGGCAGATCATCTGGGAAATTAAAGAGACATCAGGGCTGGAGTTGCAATGACCAGTTAAAAAAAAAATAAATTGGATGGATGATGATGGGGAATAGTGGGAAGAGCACAGGGAAAGACTTAGGTGTACTTCCATCTACAGTCTTGTAAAGAGAGTACTGCTATGCTGTCATTTGCCACCAGCTGCCAGCCAGACGTAGCAACAGATCGTTGTCTTCCATTCCTCATACCAAGGGCAGAGCTCATTCAAAACTCAACTTGCAGCTAGCTGGCCCTTCAGGGGGATCGCTGACAGTAGTGAAGGAATACAACTGAATGTTTCTGGGCTGAGATTAGCTGAAGCCTTCTCTTAACATATAATGGCTTACTATCCTATAGTATTCAGGCAAATGTGTATAGTGTAACAGTATGTCAATAATTTTGTCTAGTAATCAGACTCTTCATTTAGTGCTGCAGAAACAGATGCCTTTTTCAATTACTTTAATATGCTGCATTCTATAAATTAGGCGGTCTGTAGGCAGTGTATAAACAGCACTCTCCAATATTATTTCAGAAAATGAATAGCACGTGTGGGGCCCACGCTCACCTACAAGAGCGACTGCAGAGTGACATAGGTTCTTGTTATTTGCTTCCATATGAACAGCTCCGAGTACTCAAGAAGTACACATTTGCTTCATTCTGGCTCAGGGAAGGCTGTGTGTCTATTTGACATGCTCTCAGTGGAGAATTGCTTATCCATGCCTGATCCCGACTGCTTTCACCTTCCAAAAGAAACGAGCATAGGTCAAAAGTTGGCAAGATGGATTGAAAAGTGTTTCCAGCTGATGGAAATGCTTTTGGTAACCAAGTTGGGGAATTTGAAATCTAATCTATTCTCAATGGAAAAGTAGTCCATGTTTTCAACACAAACAAGCTATTCCACTATCCGAAGTGCTGACATACAGAATTTTTTCAAATAACAGAGACCGTGAATCAACTACTTTTGCAGGAAAGGTACAAATACAAAATATCTTCTTTAATGGACTGTGCTGTGCCAAAAGAACGTACTTGTTTACCAGCTCACGGCAGTGCTAATGGCCACACCTGTATGGGAATGTCTCCAGACTCCCTTTCCTCCTCCAGTTCTTATGTTCTATGATTTTGGCATTTTCTAAGTTCTTAATATTTTGCCTTCTGTAACTGAATCTTTCCCTCCTTTATTTGAATATTCATAATTTTCAGTCTTCCCTTTCTTCTCATCTGAATTTCTTTTCCTGTTTACTTTTTTCACTCCTGTTTTCCATGTTTAGGCTCTTCCATATGCCATTTTTTCACAGGTATTTCCCATATTGTTCAAAGTTTTGAGGGAAACACATGTTCTCAGTTATTACCGATTCCTCTATAGGAACGAATGCATACGGTGAGTTTAGGAGGAGAAGATAAAATAAAATAATCTTGCTGGACGAAGATTATTTTATTTTTCTTTGATTTTCTTAACTGCTTTTCTTTGCCCTCCATTCCCTCTATCTGCCTCTGACTGTAAGCAGAGTGTAAGGCAAAGTAAGGGCCAAGTGTCTGTTAGGTTTCCTGTTGAAATACAGAATAAGGATGAGGATGTGAGTCAAAGACTGAGTAGTACTGGGCACAACAGCATGAAAGTATATATGTATCTTTATTGTCATTTTCCCTTTCAAAATTCCATTGTTTGGCCTTTTTTTTCTCCTTTGTACCTCTCCTAGCTCATGTTTACAACTAACTGAGCTATTACAGGAGATCTTTAATCAAATGTGGTTGCCTTTTCATTTTTGCCTGCCCTTTAGGTATAGGAATTGTACCAGGAGTGCTAAGCTGCCCTTCTTGGCATTGCAGGGCTAAACCCCCCCCATGTTATACCCATACCTTCCCCAACCCCTGCCCTTTGCACATCACAGATTTCTTAGATAAACCTGTGTGCAAATTTCTAGTGAAATTCAGAAGTAAACAAGGCAAAGGACCCCTTACGGTTGTTTTGATGAAATCTTTAAAAACAGTTTCAAAATTTAGTTTCTCCTGGCAAGGACAATCAGCAAAGAAAGATTTCTGTAGCACAGAAGCAATCTTGTTTGACTGTCTTGAGCAAATTCTCCCACTGCTGACTGACTATGGAGCTAAAGTGGAATTTCTAACAAATCCTGTTACAGTGGGTCAAGTGCTGTCTCTCTCGTTGGGCTTATTTGTTGCAAGGCTCGGTAGAGGTTTATTTTAACGCAGCCTTTTTATGGTGCTCGCAATATCTTCATACGCTGGGTTGCTGCTACTGTAGATAATGGATGAACACTTGGTTAATGTTTGACGGCAGTGACAATGCACATCTCCCAAAGTTAAGTGTCCTTATGTCTTTATACACGAACTGACCTTCAGGGACAGTAAACATATTGTTTGGCAACAAGTTAATTACAGACTTTTATCTTCCAAAAACATTCATGTCATGGATGGGATAATTAAGATGTCCTTGCCAGCGAAAAAAGTTGTTGAGTTATAGTAATGTTCTGAGGTAGGTGTTGGAAACCGAGGTCACAACAGTATCACAAGAGCTGCGTACCCATGTTATTTTGACTAAATAATTCTCCTCTTCAGGCCATAAAAATGAAAGATGGACCGAACTGATATGTATGGCAGTATATTCTATAAGTCTGGGAAAAAAATCCCACCGAAGGGATTTGGGTTGTATAGGGGTATGATGGGCAAGCAGAACTGATTGCGTTTGATTTACTGGGGGGGTTGACTGCTACGGTTTGTTTTGGTTTTCTCCCCTTTCCTCCTTTTAAGGTCTGTATCTTCTGTTAAACGGTTGGGATCATGTTGGTCCTTTCTAATTTTGTAACGTGAGCTTCGTGGTGATAAATAGCTAATTATTTGCAATTGAATTAGGCTATGAATTTAGATATGACAGAAGCAGATGTACCAGTGTTTACCTTCAACGCATTGCTCAGGGGACCCAAGTTTTAACATAGTATAAATACCTTCCAGGAATGCTGTTTCTGCAGTGGAGCGGTGCAACTATTGAAGAGTATCATCGAGATGTTAATGAGTTCGGTGGTACGTGAATATCCTCCAGACTGATGTATCTCAGATACGACATATGTTTCGTTCTGTTTTTTCCTGGAAGAATTCGGGGAAGGAGGAGAGGAGTGTCCATTGGCGAGATCTGACGTTCTAGTTCTGGAGTGTTGAATCTTTAAGATGGGAGCGTGTTGTTTGGATGAAGTTAAGAAGCAGTGGTTTTTTTTCTCACTATGCACATTCAGAAGAGCACACTGAGCATTTTCCAAAGGTGGAGGCCTTAGTGGGGCACGCTGCAGTGCTGGTTTGTGGGTACCCCTTAAATGACAGTCTTTGTGGCTGTCTGACTGACGGCATGATGCAGCAGGTGAACTAACCCAGCTTGCTGTTGTATTAGCATGAAACTGCAGAGTAATAAACACACTAATGTAATTTAAACATTTGAATTGTAATACCTGAATAAAAGCATTGACTCAGCTTTACATGTTCTCTTTCCCAAAACTTGATTCACGAGATCAATAGAACTACTAATCAGATCATTCTAAGCTACTGTTTCCAGTTTCAGGTTTTCTATTGGGGAATTTGTGTTTCAGCAGAAATAAGTCATTCCTTTTCTAATAGACAGTAAGAATTTTGTACAATCAAGCAACTTTAGAATGAGTTTTGTTTTCTCCAGTAGAAAAGTCATTTAAAATTAACAAAACATTCGCCACATGTCGTGGTGATACGTGGGACTATGTCATCGGTGTCTAATGGAGCACTGTTAACGCACCCGTGTCGAGGTGATACAGTAATACAGAATGTGTCCTGGTTTTACGAAGTGCAATACAATAGAAGAACAACTTCAAAATGGTTAATTTTGAGGGTGTCTTGGTAACTGTCTTGAAAGTTAAAACCCTACATCTTTGCACTTATGAAAATGTTGTCTGTGGATATTTGGGTATGGTGTGCTCAAGAAAAGGTAGAAAATCTCTTCCATATTCTTTCATTACCAAATGGCACCGGAATGTGATTTTTACTGTGCAGATGAATTCAGGGGTTCCATATTTAGAAATTGACTTCCAGCCCTAACCCAAAAGTTAGTTCTTATTTGCTTTACCTTCTGCTGTACCCAAGTAACTGAGTAAATCAGTTCACTTCTCAGTCAGGACGTGGTGTATCTTAAAGTGAAGTTACCAATGAACTTCACATGAACCATGTAACATTTTTACTTTCATATAAACTAGATAGATTTTGGTGAGCAAGCTTTTCAGTTTTGCACGTTTTACCTTCTTCACTACGTGGTTTCCTCTTTGATTTAATTTTTTGGAAACTTCATATCTTATTTCCAAGTTGTCTCTTATTTATCAGGTTTACTTGTATATTCTACTCAGTGTAATATAACTGTTGAATTTCATTTGAGGTGATTCTTTTTGTGCATAACTGTGTGCAAATAAGTCTTCTGATAATCCCTTTCTTTTTAAATCAACCAGTTTAATACTTGATTATTCTCTCACTGTTACAGGGAGATGAGAGGCTTGACCTATTTTTAAAAACAAGCTTTTTAGCCTTGTTAGCTACAGGAAGACAGAATTTTAGAATTTTTAGAATTTATTTTTTAATTAGACAGTTACCATTTGGATTTTCTGTGTCACCTGTAGATGATATTTTCCTTTTAATTGTTATCTTTTGCAGTGGCATTTAGTGTTGGTTTTGGTTTGGGTGGGGTTTTTTTTTTTTCCCCCCTTTTGGTACCCCCCCAGTGCTTCCCAGACTTGTTAGTGCTCTTCAGTATTTGACCTCGACCTGCTGCATAGGCTTCAGCTTTGTTGCATAAAAATTGCTTGGATACTGCTACAGAGTATAGATTATTCCATTTCATGTGCATTCAAGCAATAGTCATGAAAGTTGATTCGTGTATGATTACAGTTATTTCTAATGTGACATTTACCCCAGAACTATATTAAGTTGTTAGGCATGGAAAAAAGAATTATTTTGTTAATGCTATTCTGTATTCAGTGGCTTTGATGGTACTTGTTGCAGATGTTTCAGATTACTGTCAAAACTTCAATATCAGTGGTAATATACTAATGCAGTAAGTAGACATAGGGGTTGACTGAATGACTATTGCAATATGTAATTAGGTTGGTGTAATAGGATACATTTCCACTGATCCTGCACAGACTTTAAAAGAAATCTGCGTGAGACTGAATTCCCTTGCTGCATTGTTACCATTCCCAGAGTGACTGCTAGCATTTTTTTAGGAATCTTGCAGGGTGGTGTCAGGACATTAAAGAAATTCCATGTTCCACAGCTACAAATATGTTTTCTTTCAGATTTTATTTTATTATTGATATCACTGGAAATAATACCATTGTAGAATTAGCAGAACATGTATCTCTAAGTCTAATAAGTCATACCAAAATACGTTGTGTTTATATTATATATAGTCTGTATATTGTGTGTTACTAGTATTTACAAGTATTAAAGCGTTTGAGAGCTATGGCAGTTTCTAACCTGTATAAACAAAAATATTGTTTGCAGAGATGTTTCTCTGCAAAGTGAAAAACTGAAATTTTAATGGAATCCTTTTAATAAGTGTCAGTCTCTTCCTCAGAGTTTGATAACTCAAAGGTTTGTTGTTTTTTTTAGAAAAGGAAGATGGTTTCAATTATCCAAAGCAAGTGGAATGTTTAAGTACCCTTCTGCTATCAGTGGACTTGCTTACATTGGGATTTGGACTAAACTGAGATTGCACATATCCAGATGTTATCTGCCCGGGTGACTTTTTCGTTTGCTTTAGCCAAGGATTTGATGGCATATTGCTACCATCTCTTTTTCAGTTTTCACGTTATATACTGCAGGCTACATTTAGACTTTTAAGAAACTTCTTCCACTAAACTGTTAACTCCTAAACTTTCACCCTTCTTTTCTGTGGGTGAATCCTAATTTTACAAGAAGCTCACCTGAATAAATATTACAGGCTCGGAAATGCGTATGTTGTATCCTTCATGTGGCTGTACACACAACTGAGCAAATGCTAAGTTTCATTTTTTGTTTTTTATGGGTCTTTTCCTTTGGCCTTAAACACATCGTGAATGTCGTTGCTGTAAGTCTAGACTGCAGCCTTGCATTTTACCTCTCGTGGAAAGCATGGTGGTGTTAGGCTGTCCAAGGGGCAGCACGACAACAGTACTGAAACCGAGATTTGCTTTGATCCTTACTGCAGGTTTTCTCTTTCTTAGCATGAAAATAGCCAAACTCCCAGACAAACAAACCCAAAATCCAAAAGAAACTTTTCTTGTTCTTGAGTTTCATCTCTGCTTTGCTGTGCTAAGGGGCAGAGATGGGTGTGAAACGCATCTACTCTGCAACGTCCTTCAGCCAGATAGGAAAGGTGAAGCTCTCCACAAAGAACTGCTTTCTTCCCAGCATCCAGTGACCCATCATGTCAGATCCACATCTTCTGCCCAGAGAAGCTGTGGATGCCCCATCCCTGGAAGTGTTCAAGGCCAGGCTGGATGAGGCTTTGAGCAACCTGGTCTAGTGGAAGGTGTCCCTGCCCATGGCAGGGGGGTTGGCACTAGATGATCTTTAAGGGCCCTTCCAGCCCAAACCATGATTTTATGATTCTGTGATCATGGCAATGGCTTGCACGGAGGTGCAAAGGCTCCTCTCATGCAGCAGGATAGCGTTCCATGGAAAATCAGTTGGGAATTGTAGAAAACATTAGCCAGGACTTCTCAGAAGTAGAACTATAGTATGGAAAAACAGGAAGAGTTGAACAAGAGTATCATTTAATTCAGTACTGTCATGTCATTTTTCAGCACTGGTGGGGATTGGGAGTGGGTGGGGAGGGAGATATATCTTAGCCCAGAAAGCTGCTGCTTCTTAGGATGTGTTAGGCTGAGAAACAGCTTGAATAAAGAATCCAATTTTTTATATCTTTAGAGTGCTAAAGATGTAAAGTGGGCGAGTGCATAAGCTCAGCAGTGATCAGACAGAGCTGCAGCCAACAGAAACAGGTTTGGAAGAGTAAGGTCCTAACCTCTGTCCTAGTGAATCTTCCTGTTGAGTTGTTTTACCTCTTTGAACCTCCAGACCTTGTGGTTGCAAATTAAAGAGAGTTCATGCCAGTGCTTGGGCGACTCGCAGGTGCATGCATCTTACATTAGATCTGAGTGGATGGAGCACCACTTCGCTATACAGGCTGGGCAGATCTAATCCTGTTTGCAGGCCTTTAAAAAGCCAACTTTTTATTTTAAGCCTGGTTTACTTTAACGACATTATTTAACCTCACAAACGTGTTTGTGGGGTTTTTTTTTCTTCTCAATGTCATTTTTAAAAGTGTGAGCTTTCAAATCAGTAAAAGTAATGAAAATTTATATACTCCTTTGCATGTATGATTTAAGCAAATCTATGGTGTAACCGTTCGTAGTGGGATTTGAATGAAACAGATGTAATTGCTATATTAATACTGTTAATTTTGGTAATGTCTGAAGATGAGCTTTGCTTGGAAATGTAGAAAAACATGGGAATGGGTCTGTAATCACTGTAGCAGTCAGGGTGAGTGATACGTATAGAAGTTTGTGATAAAATCCATGGACAGTTCCAGTTCTAGACTAGTTCCAGTTTGAATATTGGAGAGAGAAGAGAAACGGAAAAGAAAAATTGATTATGAAGATGCAAGAAAATTGAAAGGAAATGTGACGCAGAGAGGTGAGAAATGAATAAACGCTGAAAGGGAATTGAAGAGTGAAGGCAGTGAGTAGAGATGATCTGATAAGCAGAAGAGCAGTTAGCACAGGAAAACATGTCCAAACCAGAAAATTCTGTATCACCAGAAATACCTCCTTTTGACAGCTTTTGCAGCTGCTTTTACTAGGTGGAGAGTGGCTAGCTTTCTCTCTGAGGCTTTTCTCCCAGGCCAGATGTTGGGGAGAGGTTGGGCATCTGCGGTTAACTCTCTGCTGTTAATAAATTAATTCCGGTAATTGGATGGGTTTATATGTGTGCCTGCAATATACACGGAGTGAATGCAAAACTGTTTCCTGTCCAGTGACTTCACAGCCTACGTGAGTGGTACAGAGAAAACAGGTTGTGTGTTACAGCGGTGGGAGCTCTTCATGTACTTCTTTTTCTTCTTCCTTTGAATTCTGTAAGAGAGCAGCGTTTTTTTCAATATTGGGAATGAATCATATTTTCAGTTGACGCGCTGTATAATGTATAATATCTCTCTAAGATTTGTAAGATTTGAGAGAATTCTTTTGAAAAGTTGGATATAAAAAAAAAAACGTAACAAAGAGGTAGGTCTTAGTGTGCTTTACAGCATCTGCTGGGTGGGGAGCTGGCCTACAGTGTGAGCTTTTGTATAAATTTGAACAATATCACTTTTAGGTGCAGGAGCCATAGCAGGGTATCATGAAAATCTGAAAGAATCGATTATCTTATGGTGCCTATTTCTTTCCAGGACACATTTGTTTTGCGTATAAACCTTACTTTTTTTTACAGTACAGTGTTTAAAAATTTGGAATTTTGTTTTTATGGGATGATTTTACACAGAGGCAGTAGGGCTGCCACTTGTGGGCAAGTGAACATGGAGACAAGTGTTAGAAAGCTCTATCTTCCCTTTCCCTTAGGGATTTACAATGGCACTGATCAGGCACTTCACATTTAGTTGCATCGCTGCATTCTCACTTACGGCCCAGCCAGAAAGAAAGGGCAAGGGCAGCGGAAAATTTACTGGGGCTGCTTTTTGGTCAGCCAGGCTTCCTGCAGGAGCTCCCTGATCATTCTCCTCTTTGCTCTTTGCCTTGTATATAATTAATTTGGGCTGAATGACTGCTTTTTAATTGAGTTCAGTGTTAGCTGCTCATTCAGAGATCAGGGCCAAGCTGTCAGCCTCTGATCTGTTTACTGTAATCAGATGTCTTCTCAATTGCTGGTAATAATTTACTTAGAACAAAAGAAAATGTCAGCTCTGCTTAAAACCTGAGATTCCCATGTCCCCTTCCCCTGCAGTGCTGGGAATCTTGAGAAGAAAGGGAGTTTACACAGGAACAGAGCAAAGAAACCAGGATTAGTGGTAGAATCTAAATAGTTCATAAGTATTTGGTGAGAGGGAGCTCTCTGGCTGGAGGACAGAGGGACAGCATCATGTGGAAGGAAAACCATGTGCCAGAGGACATCACAGAGGGTTCTGCTAAATTCCAGAAGGCATTAAGGTGTGAAAAAAGTGAGGCTTTGGGATGGAGAGATGGTTGTTTTGGTTTTTCCGAGCTTCTTTTCTCTCTTGGCATATCTTAAGTGGAGGTTCGTAGGACCTCTTTACAAAGCTGTGCGTTACGTGCGTCATCCAGCCCTGGTCGCTGGAGAGAGGCACTGTAACACAGGGTGCCCAGAAGGAAGGAGATGGGAGAAAAGGGTAGATTTCTGCTCTCAGGTTGTTAATTTTCTGTGAGAGGTATTGTGAACAATTGAGGAAGCTGGGGATTGTGTCTCTCAGTAGCTCTTGCCAGAAGAAAGAGACTGAGCTGGTACTCACACCAAAGGAAACTTGGGTGCATACCACATCTAGTTATAACATAAGAACTGCAGCTGACACTATTTCCCTGAAAACTTGACAGCTTGAAACAACAGTGGGAGACTTATGAAAAGAGTGGAAAGAAATATTGTACAAAGAACTGCATGGCTGATTGCATCAGTGCCTTTATGTCAGGAAGTCTTCACCATGAGACACGCATGAAGGCTGCGGAGCATGTATACGCATATGGTGGCATAGACGTGTCTTATTCTTGTGAGGTGTCATTAACAGTAACAACTGCTTCTTCCAAGAATTTCTCGCAATTATATTTTTAAAAAATTATCAGTATCAAACTCTACCTGCAGCACACCCAGATTTTCAGACGCTAATATTCAACTCACTATGTTTCATTTCACGTCTCTTTCCTGTTAAGAGGCAGACAGGATTAGTTGGAAGCAAGAAGGCACAAACTGTTTCTGCTTGAGGAAAGAAAGTAAATTATACTGTATGAAAGAAGCAAAATTCAATGAGAATTCAAGCCTTAGAATCTCAGTTATTAGATGTTATCATATTTGCCTCCTCAGTCTCTGAACTGTAGCTCACGAAAGCAGAATGAAACAAAACTCTGTTACAAAACTTTAATTTATCAATCCAAACAGAATGTGGAGAGGTCAAGAGAGTGCCAGAAAACAGCACCCTGCAACCCGTTGTCGATCAGTGAAGTCTACCCACTGTAGTTCACTAAGTCCTGCTCCATCGACTTGACTTTTTCCCAGTCCCATTTCACAACATGAGTTCCTTGTTCCCAGGTGGGCCTTGGTGCAGTTTTACAGAGCTGTCTACATGGAGATCTCCAAGCTCCTGACTAGAAGCTGCAAAAAAAGAGTGTGCTCCCAGGTGACTTCCTAGTGTCCCCAGTCCCCTCCCTCTCATATCCCTTTAATTTGAGCTTTTAAACAAAATGCTCTTAATCCATTTTGGCAGACTAGATTCCATAATCGCTCCACCATTTCATAATTGCGCTTACCTATACTTAATATTATTTCCCAAAGTAAATTTGAACTCTGAACATTGTCATGCAAATGCCACAAGGACAAAATAACACTTCCAAGTTCACCGGCTGACATTTGCCCTTACTTCTAAAAGAAGAGCATAAATTCTTGACCCTTCTTTTCTTAAGTTTGATGCACAAACCTTTTGCTTTCATAGAAACCACCAAATCAGCGTGTACATTTTGAATGCTTAAGAACCAGGAGGTGTTCATATTTCTCTCTTGAGTTCAGATCCTTTTTCACCTCTTCCTAGAAGTGTTTCCTTAGTTCAAATTCGCTATGCTTGTCTCAAGCTTGTGAATGTTGCCTTGGATCACTTGCAGTGAACAGCTGCAAGGAGATCTCAGAAAGAGAGAATATGCTAAGCAAATTAGTTTTAACTGCACGGCAGTCAGCAGTCTTTCATCTGCGATATTGTGTGTTTGTCTATGAATTCGGGAGTAAGCTTCCACAGTTCCAGACAGCTTGTGGATTTGACGTGTGGAATTCCAGTGAGAAGGAACTTCTGACAACGGCTTTTCCCAGTATTTAACCTTCACAGTGTCAGTGAATGCAAGCTCAGATTTTTTGTTTTCCCTGTGTCACCCCTAAAATACTTTTCTATGCATAGTTAACAGTCTCTGTTACAAAACTCACTGCCTGAAGGTAGGCTTTACTGATGAACTACTGCTCATAGAATCACAGACTGGTTT
>NW_010255273.1:0-5101 GCF_000690775.1 Eurypyga helias | reverse complement strand
GATGTTAAACAGCACGGGTCCCAATAGGGTGCGGTGTTCTCCCCAGCTGCTGCCAGCCTGTTGTGGTTTTCCTTTACTTGCTCAGAAGAGTCTTTCTGCAACAGTACTGTCTTAATCCTCCTACGTTTGTGTTCAGGGAGTCAGTTTTTAGCTGTCTATGTTTCCCAAGCAAATTATTAGAGCTGGGGAGGAAGAGGGTGGGTTCTGTTTCCCCCAGTGACGTTTCAGAAGAGAAGGGGTGGCTCGTTACGAGCAACCCAAGGCTTCACTGCGTTATTAGCCTGCTCTTGCTGAAAATAGGGTGGGACAGTAGATTGTGGAGACCGTGTGCATCTTCAGCAGTGATTCCGTGGTAATGATGAGTTAGATTTTCAGAACTGAAAACCACTAGGGTTTTTTTCCTAAGAACAAAACATACAGTTCCAAAAATGAGATTAGTAATAAAACCCTAAAATATTGTGGGTTTGTTTGGGGTGCTCTTTCTTTTTTTTTTTTTTTTTTAATCTTCCTTCAAAGTAAGGTGACACCCACCTTTTGGGTTATTGTCAGCTTTACATCTTAACTATCTCTTAATTTGGCTGGAGTTCTCTGTAATCTATGGTTCAGTTGCCAGGGAATGGCAAATGTGTCAGAGATTTACCTGTTGATGGGCATTCAGTATAGCACACTGCAATAATTTGTGCTTAAAACAAACACATGGATAAATGTGGTTGGTTTTTCTTGGTGGGGGGTTAGGGGGAGTGGTGTGTTTGAAGTTCCTCGCAAATCCATCTGTCTGTAAAATTGTTTAATTTCTTTTTTTGCCTCTTCCAGTTGTATGAGCAGGGTATGTTGTCTACTTGTTTGGGAGGGGCATTCGTGCATGTACTGCATTCACAAACACTGCCAGCAGAATTACAGACTGGGTGCGTGAAGTAGTAGGTGCACTTTCCATCTCCTGTTACAGCCCAACAGGCTTGCATAATCACACCTATTAAAAAACATCCTGTATGTGATGCCTGTAACAAGGGTTTCGCATTCCTTCAAAACGATTACAAGGACATGGCATGAAAGTATATGTCAAAAAATGGATGCAAAGTTTATATGTTGTGCAATTGAAAGACCTGTTAAATTTTATCTATTTTTGAATAAAGAAACTGGGTAATCAGGTCTTTTTATTTGTTTTTCCAATGGATGTAGATTGGCATTTAGTATAGAAATATTTTCAACACTTTTATAATATCTCAGTCTGGCAAATATATTTTTTAAAGTTTATATTTATCTTTCCCTGCTTTGTTATCTTCTGCCATGAAATTTATAGAATTTGATCTCTAATCACACCCAACATCAGATCGCATAACGCATAGGAATTGCAAAACATCAATTCCTGCGATTAGTTGTTTACTTATTTATAAATTTTAAGCTTGAATCCTACAAGCCTGAAGGCCTTGTGGGAGCCACACCAAGGCCCTTGCTCCACAATAGTTTTGTTTGTTGCCTAAAATGTGCTCGGTTAGGAGCATTGCTGTTCTGAGGACAGCGAAGAATTGGCACCTCAGACCTATTCCTGAAGTTATACAACAACAGTTAATAGGTCAGTTAAAACGTTCCCTCAGTGGTGCCCCTCAGTCAACAGACACAAGGTTGAGAGTGCTGTGTCCATACTCTGCTAGGAACAACACTTGATGGTACAAGCACATGGCATGAGCCGGGCTAGCCCAACATGTTGTACACAGTGGTTGTACAGAAAAATAAATTATTTTTCTTTTCCTCATCGTGAGGAAATAGATGTATGAAATTTGTGTTTCAAAGCCAGTATTTTTGTGAATAAAATATCCTAAATTTTGCATATATGTATGGTATTGTGTGGGTTTTAACCAGGAAAGAGTTAAATTCCTTTACAGTGGCTAGAAAGAAAGTTACACAGTGACACATACCCCAGGCAAATTTGGGGACAAATCTAGTTGGAAAAAATGTTTGAATGCTAACCGCTTGGGTAGTTGAGCTGTTGCCTGAAACTGGTATTTCTTTCATTAAAATCTCATGCAGTAGGGTCTGAGCTAGTCCTGATAGTATAAACTCTCAAAATCCCTGTTCTAGTATCTTAAGTATCTTATTGAAAGACTTAAAAATTAATTTAGTACTGGCTTTCATAATGGAAAAACAAGAAAAACAGCTTTTTCAGTGCCTGTGGTACAATGTGAAATTTTCTGCCTCTCAGCCTGGGGTTTAATGATTTTCACATCCGAGCTGGAGAAACACACCTCATCCTTGACATTTGTGTTGCATCGTGTGCCCTGACATAAACTGCCTGCATTTGATTTAATTTCTTCTCCTTATTGGCGATCTGATGTGTGACTGTGTGTGAAACTGCTGATATACGATGCCCTGCAGTAGGGTAGCCAACCCTCCGTACAAATTTCTCCAATGTAGACCGATTTCTGCACCCTAAGACGTAAAAGTTATATATAGCAGGCTAAATCTTACCAGGTACTGAATCTGAACAACTCCCAGACGATTCTAGTGATCAGGCTGCTGGAAATAGTGCTTTTGTGAACAACCATTTAGTGTAGTTTCTGATGCAATCAACTAATTGTGCCTCGCAAAGCGATGTTTTTAGAAGCATGATTTCACAAGGGCTCTAATTACTGTGTGCTGTATGGTGACTAAGAGGGATGTTAGATGTAATGCTAAAACCACTTATTTATAAATTAATGTTAGCAATTTAAAATTAATTAGTGTTTTAAGAGAGCTGATTGCCAATACATTCGGTGGTAATAGGCTGCTTGAGCAGTCGTAACAGTCATACTTTTTTCATAAAGTCCTTAATTAGGTTTTTTCCATTTGAGCAATTTTCTTCATATTTAAGGTTAAACTTCACATGACTATGATAACACTTCGTGATTTTACACTTGTCACGTGTTCTGTTCGCATTTGTTTACTTCCCTTGTATTACAGACAAAAAACTAAGCGGAAACCAGGCATAAATGTATCACTCTATATCACTCCTTTTAAAAAAAGGGTGAAGAGAGTGTAATAGAAAAAAACCCAACCTGTTGCAATAATAACTTCCTATCTTTTGAATTTCTGCTTCTTTTTGAACTTAATTTTTTAATTTTTAAATATTTATTTTCATTGCTGGTATAATACTTGATACATTTTTTTATACCTACGTGGACATTACAGTTATTCTCCCAAAATTTATAGTCCTGTACATACACGGCATCTTTAATCCATGGCCTGTTTTTCACAGAGTGTGGTGGGATACAAATTGTGTCTGCAGGGAACTGAGTTGAGTGCTTGGGAAGAATGTCATTCAGCCAAGTACTAACTGCAGCAATCTTTATGTGGGAACAATCACTAGTATGAATGATGAAATCTTAAAACCATTTTCAAAGTACACTGTCTACTTTTTCTGTTTGGGAAAAATACCCATCTTTAATCAAACTACGCTTTATCTGTTGGTGTTAGCTAGTAACTCATCAGAAGATGTGATAGAGATTGGAAAGAAGATAATTCAAAATCCCATTCAGCTACAGTCCACGTTGATGTTTAAGAACGAACTGTAGTTCAGAACCCAGTAAATCATGACTCTCATCATGTTAAACCTGACAAACAATGGATTTACAGACAGGGGCAAAAAGACAATTCCCAAGGTCAAGAACGAAAATTCATTCAGAAAAAAATAGTGATATGCTATATTATATTAAAAATGTGAAGAGCAAGCATGGGGTGTTGGTGTATGAACATAGAGACTGAGGCAAGTATGAAATAATGAAAATAATAAAAGCAGACAAATCCTATTCTGAACAAAAAGGCAAGTAAAAATTTTGTTGATAATAGCATTACCTTGGTTCATGGCATTGTCTGTGGACACACTATTCAACTCCAATATATAAATAACTATAACTAAACATAAAGAGGAGAAATGTCTGATACTTAATTAGCTTTTTTTTTTTTTTTAATGGGTGCAAAGCAGCTTAAAATCATTTAACCCCGAATGCTTTTCTGTTGAAACATTTAGGCAGGGAAATTCAAGTGAAGTAACTTCTACCCATGTACGAGTAATGAGTTCTTTGCCCATTTCCCCTAAATAGCGTCTTTGGGTACACTGTTAAAGAGTGAAATGAAAGTTAGAGAGAACACCTGAAAAAAACACATATGACTCCCATAAGGGAGCAAAATTATGACTGTATGTCAACAATTTACCCAAGGTTTCCAAAAAGTCAAATGCAGACGTATGACACAGACATACCTATAGCTTACATGTAGCATTTTAGGGCAGAACCAGGGTGTTACAGCTAAGTAACTACTTCATCCTGCTGCACAGCTTTTCTGAAGGAGTGCAGAAGGAGCAATGATAAAGAAATGTAATGTGTTAATTTTAGATGATTTCTCCCAAATTATCTTGGGTAGCAAGTGATAACAAATCAAGCTTTTTAATCATTGCTCATAGCTACTCCCATGCCCTCATGTCAACCAGTGCCAAATCCATGCAGTTAATATGCTCTAGTGCATTTCAAACACAGAGCTGTCAAGCTACAAAGTTGATTTAAAAATCTTTTATCTGACACTCATCTGTTGTGCGTATTTAATTACACAATTAAATGATTGACACAATTGTAAATGTTAATTATACATACACACATGCATCTATATCCGTGCATGTGTAAATAAAATCTGCGTATGCATAATTACATTAGCTTTCTAGATGTGCTGGTTTTAGTCAGAAGAGAATTAACTTTCTATACAGTGTCTGGTATAAAGCTATGTATCTGTATTTACCTGAAACGGAAGAGTACTGCTAAGTACAGAAACAGGAGAGTACTGATAAGGTGTCTTTTTAGCTGGTGCTGGGGAGCCCTTCAACCAAATTCAAGGTCTCTCTCAGCTTCTGATACTGCAGCTGTGTTCCCAACTCCCTCACTACAGGGGGTGTAGGGTACACACAGTCAGACAGCTGACCCCAACTGACCAAGGGGTATTTCATTACATAACACAGCATGCTTGGGGCATAAGTGGTGAGTGGGCTCGGGAATCATCACGCTTTCTTACACTCTTCACTCTGTTTACACTCTCTAACTCTTTTCTGCTCTATGACTCCTGCGTTAGCTGCTTTACT
>NW_010255272.1:0-14023 GCF_000690775.1 Eurypyga helias | reverse complement strand
TGCTTCCACCCACTGTAGGCTGCATACATACAACATAAAAGATACAACATAAAATTCGGTGTAGAAGAAGTTAAGTTTCATGTCTTGATCCAGTCATTTAAATCTGATGAAGAACATTATAAGCCACTGTACCCCTCTGTAAAAGATGTAATATCGTTGTTCATGGACTATACTAACGAAATGCTTCTGCTGCCTTATTGTGGAGGATTGCTTGATCTTGGATCTTAGCAACTGTTTTGACCGTCTGTGGGAAGAGACGATATAAAATACATGTCACTGACTGGCATTCTTTGGAGTAAAATGGGATTAGAGAGTAAATCCTACCTCTATAGCGCTGACTGACAGACTTCATAATGTGGGCAAACAAGATAAAGAGTAATGAACAGAACGTGTTACTCTCCTACCCTGTGTTTTTGCTCAGTGGTCAATATTTGTATTTTTTAAAAGTATTCATTGATTTAACTCATTGCTTAAGACCTTGCACCAAAGGGGACTTAATTTTGGGGCCAAAAAAGGGGACCCGTATTCTCAGCTGGGAAGTTTAAATGATCTTTGAGTCTGTGTTACTCCTAAAACATACTGTCTCTAAAGGCTGAGAGATATACCTAGGGATGCTGAGAGGTAGAATGCTCATTCTCTTCCTTTGTTTGCACATGATAAAATTCCTTTGTATAAAAAGCTTCAAAATTGAGGTTATAGCATGTAAACAGTGGATGTAATATGTGTATAGATAGAGGAGTATGGCCAGTGGTGATGACACCAGGCATTTTCGTAGGGGGTATTTTTAAGAGAGTTGTCTTACCCTTCTTTGTGTTAAAGATTTAAAATAATACTATTTGGTTTCTAGAAGTTTTTATATGCTTCCTGGCTGTAATAAAAACACCAGGGTTATTTAGGGTTTTGTATTTCTAAAGGATGTGCATTAACTGTCTCTGGAAATGAAATCATATATCTATATTGGCTTCTTTTAATATTGGTTAGTCTTGTAATCTTTTTCCTGTGTTAATGAATTTATTTAGAAACTACACTGAGTACCCACTCAATATTCTTTAGATTTCATTTTACCAATTTACATTAGTAATGCTGTACTTAAGACCACTGTAGAGTTGATATTATGTTCTGGCCTCAAAGTATCTAGCTATATAAGGTTTATTGTAGCTGAACAGTTGTGTTTTATTTTGCTGCCTAGGCAAATAATGATTTTAAAATTATTTGTATATCCACATTGATCAGAAATTGTTTTGATCAGTTCTCCCTAGTTAAATACATAGCCTTACTAGTTTTCTAAATATTCAGAATTTCTGCCAGTAAGCTCTAATCCAAATAGTTCTGAAGCATGACTGAACAAGTGATTTCCATTGCTTTGTTCAGTCAGACATTAGAAATGGTTTCTCAGTGTGCTAGGCCTGAAAATACTCAACTCTTAACTTTGGGAATTTCCATAGGTGGATCTTTCTTAATTCTTCTTGTTTTATCTGTTGGGGTTTGTCGTTTGTCTGTAATGATGGTGAATGCTGTTTTCCTAGGAGTCTTTTTAATTTAAGGAAGCATGTCAGAGACTTCAGCTTTTTGGCTTCTTTGGTTGATTCAGAAAATACATCCATGATTTCAGAAAGTGTTGCCTCTTCCTTTATTTTGACAGCTTTTGATGATTAAGGTTACGATGGATTCATATTTCGTGATAAGCTGACAGGATTCGCTGAACTTAAATTGCAGTGTCAGCCTAGGAAAAAATAGTCAGCATTTCCTAAACAACAGCCGGTGGTCTCAGGCTCAGGAGTGTGGACGACAGGTGTGAGGCAGATACAGGTCTGCCGCACGGGAGGAGGTGACTTTGCCTTTTGTAAGCACTGGTTGGTACAGCAGATGCTTTTGCATCATGTGCCAGAGTCACTTGGCTCCGAAGCCATCCCCTCGTGTAAACTGAATCTGAGTCCTTTTGTGTGGGATGATAGTACAGAAAACAGAGGGGGTTTTGTTCCTTAAATCTATCCATTTGAATCCCATGCACCAGAGTTTAGTAGCTGTAAGTGGCTTATCTTTCCTCTCCTACCCAATATTTGCAGGGTACAATGACATGTCTGAAGTTAGGAAGAGACGGATCTGTACTGTGTAAACTGTGTGTATTACCAAATATTTCAACAAATAACCCGGCTAAGTTTTTCTCTCTGCTTTTGAAGTATGTAGGTGTCCTAAGAATTCTTGTGTGATCTGAATCTTAACATACTCAAAGATGGTGGAAAGAATGGTTTTGCCCCAAAAGCTTCCTGAATATGGTTCAATACAGGTCCCATTTCTCGTGCACCAGCAGAAGGTGTGCACACTAAAAGCAGCTGTTTCAGCAAAGGTATGGAACTGACCGGAGTGCTACACTAATTTACGTGCCAGAATATGAGTCACATTTCCTTCTGCCCCTACGCAATTCGAATGTGTGTCCCGAGTAGTTAATCATGAAAGGGCTCAAAGTTAAGGCAGAATGTAACAAGATTAGGTTGGTTACTTACCAGCCAAAAATCAATAAAACAGAATCTAATTATCACTTGAACTCTGTCCCTGTCAAATCAGTTGTGAATTAAAAAGGCCAATATCCTGAGGCACAGCATAATAAATAAAAGAAACTGTGAAATCTGTTTCAGGAAGAAAATGCTATTTTTTTTCTACTTAAACAACTAAGACATGCAATGTACATCCCGGTACTTTGTGTACCTTGTAAACTAATGTGCCAAAGTAAGCTACATGTTACTTCCCAGTGTCCACATTTGTGCTTAATAAACCAGCACTTCTATCCTCACTTGATGATACTATATTCATGGAGAGCGATGGATCCAGGAAAAAAAAACAAAACAACACCCACCATCTGTAGGGCTCATAGCTGGTTTTGATTGACTTTCAGGGATTCATTGTGTGTAGTACAGACTTCAGTAAAGTCTAAAGTATGGGAGAATGTGCGTTTATTCTAAAAGAAATCCCTCCTGTTACGGTGTTAGAACTTGTCATGACAGGAACAAGCCAAGGTTATTGGAATAGGCAATCTTGATTTCAAGTTACAAATACTGTGAATTTCTTGAGCCCATACTTCAGTTCCTTAAATTTTCTTGCTTCGCTGTGTAATTGGAACCTCTCATGCTTTTTTTTTTTTTTTTTTTTTGGCCAGGGTAGGGGGAGGAGGTGTATAGCTAACCCTTATTGTAGAATGGGGTTTTTTTTTGTATGTAAGAACTGTCTGTGAAGGAAGTTCAACTGCTCAATGTTTTTTGGGAGATAGAAAACACCCTTTTAAAACTGCATGCCTAAGAGCACATGAGAGACAAGAAAAGGAATTGAAACTGGTGTTTTTTTGGGGGTTTTTTTTGCTAGTCTACACAAACCTTGTCTAAGATTTCTTACCTAGAATTAAAATGATGTTCTGTTTTAGAGAGAAAACAGGTTAAGTAGTTGAAGAAGAACAAGAGAATAAACAAAATTTTCTTTTTTTTTTTTTTTTTTATGCTCAATGGTGTTTGCCACTTCCCCAGCTCTCTGTATCTTGCTTAGGACTGATTCCAACTAAAATTCTTCACAATCTCTCTTTGTCATGACCTCTATAGTAATAATCTCAATAGCTTTAATTTTCTAATGGTAACTATTTTTAGTTCCAGAACTAGTTAAAATGGGATGCCCCGTTCTCACTGGATAGCTGCTTCTCACAAATAAATCTTCCCATTTTATCAGAACATGCTGGAAGGAAACTGCCAAGCTTAAAAACAGAAGTTCAGAGGAATCTTCTGGAGAGTGGGACATGGATTGGGTTACAGGTGCCCATGTTTAGCATAACCATGGTACATTTCTCCTATTGGAAGAAGGGATTGCTCTTGACCATTCTGTATCTTAAAATGACCAGCCACCAGCCAGCAAATGAACAAAAAAATGTTGCTCAAGCTACACAGTGTGTGGACAGAACCATTGATTTTACAGGGCGCTCTGTATTTTTTCAGGTGTTGCCCAGTAGTAGTCCAGTGAAACAATTTGTGAAAGTCAAAGTTATATTTAACCCCTGGAATAATAAAAAAGAGTAGCTTGCTGCAGCTCACCTATTTTGTAACCTTTATAAGTGGCATTGTACTGAAGTATTGTGGAACATTGATGTTGGTAACATGAAGCTAAAGGAGAATAGAAACCTAAGTGCCAACAATCATCCATAGAATATGGAGTTAATGAATTATCAAATAATGAAAAATACAACAGATGCGTCTCCATTAAGCTTATTTTATACTGTAATGTGTACAGATTTACATAACTGTAGGACTGGAGCCTGGAAAAGGTGTGGAATAAACAACAACCTTGAGAAGTCTGCTTCATCTGCACCATTTAAATTGAAGCATGTAGTGTAAAGAAACAGTGAGTGAGTTTTGTAGGGTCCATTTTTTTGCCTCTTTTCTTTTGAAAGATGTGTTGTAATTCTAACACTTAAATAGTCTGATGTTGTCCTTACAACATTTTTAGAGAGATCGTAACATTCTGTTCACAGAAATGAGAAGTACTATGTTTTTATGTGGTCTAAGATTTATTTTTTTCTCCCAAGCCTCACATAAGTATAATTTGCTGAGATTTGTTAAAAAATGAGAAATCTTCTATTTTATTGAATCTATTTCTTATCTCACTCTTCTTTAGGTAGGTTGCTGTAGCATTCTGTGCTGCTTTTGGCTGGGTTAGAGTTAATTTTATTCATCGTGGCTGGTATGAGGCTGTGTTTTGGGTGTGTGCTGGAAACAGTGTTGATAGCACAGGGATGTTTTCATTACTGCTGAGCAGTGCTGACACAGAGTCAAGGCCTTTTCTGCTCCTCACCCTAACCACCAGCGAGTAGGCTAGGGGTGCACAAGGAGCTGGGAGGGGACACAGCTGAATTCAGCTGACAAAAGGATTATTCCATACTGTGTGACATCATGCTCAGCACATAAGGCTGGGGGAAGAAGAAGGAAGGGGAGACATTCAGAATGATGGCTTTTGTCTTCTCAAGTAACCATTATGTGTCATAGAACCCTGCTTTCCTGGAGAAGGCTGAACACCTGCTTGCCCATGGGAGGTGATGAATGAATTTTTCTTTTGCTTTGCTTTCCCTGTTAAACTGTCTTTATCTCAACCCATGAGTGTTCTCACTTTTACTCTTCTGATTCTCTCTCCCATCCCACTGGTGTTGGGAGTGATCTAGTAGCTCTGTGGTGCTTGGTTGCCAGCTGGTGTTAAACCATGACACATTCTTGGTTTTTTGTTCTGGTTTTGATAGCCTTAGGTTATCCTGGTATGAGGCTGTGTTTTGGGGGTGTGCTGGAAACAGTGTTGATAGCACAGGGATGTTTTCATTACTGCTGAGCAGTGCTGACACAGAGTCAAGGCCTTTTCTGCTCCTCACCCTAACCACCAGCGAGTAGGCTAGGGGTGCACAAGGAGCTGGGAGGGGACACAGCTGAATTCAGCTGACAAAAGGATTATTCCATACTGTGTGACATCATGCTCAGCACATAAGGCTGGGGGAAGAAGAAGGAAGGGGAGACATTCAGAATGATGGCTTTTGTCTTCTCAAGTAACCATTATGTGTCATAGAGCCCTGCTTTCCTGGAGAAGGCTGAACACCTGCTTGCCCATGGGAGGTGATGAATGAATTTTTGTTTTGCTTTGCTTTCCCTGTTAAACTGTCTTTATCTCAACCCATGAGTGTTCTCACTTTTACTCTTCTGATTCTCTCTCCCATCCCACTGGTGTTGGGAGTGAGCTAGTTCCCATCCCACTGGTGTTGGGAGTGATCTAGTAGCTCTGTGGTGCTTGGTTGCCAGCTGGTGTTAAACCATGACACATTCTTGGTTTTTTGTTCTGGTTTTGATAGCCTTAGGTTATCTTTGGTCTTTTATAAGTATCAACCAGTTTTGGTCTTGGAGATGTTTGATAGACTGTACTGTCAAATCTAGGTCTGCTGGTCATTGCTTTCCTTCATCTTTCAGCAGTGTTACTTCTGATCAGGTGAGTGAGTACTCTTTGAACTTGGCCTAGTTGTCTCATATTTTACACATTTTTCTTACATGATTTGCATGCCTCAACTTCAGTGTATCTTCCTGAATCTCACGCTATCAAACTTAATTGTTAAATATTGCCCTGAACTTTTCTAAGCGTCTGTTGACACAGTTGTTCAAGGTATTGTGATTCCTGTTCCTGTGTTAGGCTCACATCATATGCCTGAAGCAATTGTCTTGGGTACCAATTATCTTCCTAAACACTTCAATAGTATTTAATGTATAGTTGGCCATTGTGAGTATAAGTGGAGATTATACCCATTGAAGCCAGCCTGTTGACATTTGGCCTTTAAATTACAGTGGGAATCATAAATAAAGACATTGTGAGTAGTTACTAAAGCCTTTTATGTACAAAGATCATTGCAAAAACGGACACAGAAGTAAGGTGAGAAGTGGGGTGTGTTAATTTTAATAAAGACGCAAGGAACGTGTCATCTATGAATGTTAACGTATTCAGGAGAGAGCTGAATACAATTGCAAATGATAAAGTAGACTGATAGAACAGGGTAATAAAAATGCTTCAGAACAGAGAAAATCATAACTTTTCAGAGCAGCTCTAAGCAAGATGCCAAATCAAAGTGGGAAGCAAAATATCTCAGGATCACAGTTTTATTAAAATCTACTTACATTATGTAATTTTGAAAATTTTAGTTGTCTAAATGTGCAAATAAAAAGATTTAGTGGGCAACATTATAAGTGGCTTAAATTTCAGCTTTAGAAGAGAACAGCTTGATAAAATGACTGAAAAAAAAAAAAAAAAGAAAAGACCTGATTTCAAGCCCCATATGTGGCTTAGATATGGTAAACTTTATTAAAGCTTTCAGAAATTCTGCACTAAAAGAGCTGTCAATTTTTGGTGTCATCTTAGCAGGGCTTTTGAAATTGCTACCAATCGAGTCCCAGAGTTAAGAAAAGAGTTGGCGTCAGCCAGGAGTAGCCGGTTTGTACATTTGCTATGTCAGATTAAAAGCAAAAAATGTCTGGTTGTATCCCACACACAGTTGAGTGTAACTCCTGCTGGAGGGTCTTCTTGTGCTAAAAAGGAAATCACTTTTAGATCTTTGCAAAACTGATGGGAAGCTTCTTTCCCTTTGATGACTCAGTGTGATAAGAAGTCAATAGGGATAAGGTTGGTGGTTTTTTTTCCCCCAATTTCATACTCAGAATAAGCAGTAAATTCAAGAGCCTATATCTTAATTGTGTGGCGAAATCACAGAAGAAAATTACTTTATTTTTGTTATGATGGAAATGTCTTTTAATCTGATGAAGTACAAACTCTGATTTTTTTTTAAGTCTCAAAGAATGTGGTTCAGTACAAAATTCAAAAGTGAAAATGGATTTATAGGATTAAAAAGTAAAGATTAGTACTGTTGGGTAAGCTAACTGAAGTATGTCTCTTGCTTCCCAGTTTGCTATTGTGTGACTTCAAATGTCTGATCTGAACTCCTCCTAAAATACCATTTCAGGCAAGGGGTGTGCTCCAAAAGTTTGAGGCAGAAAAGGCATTAGTTTGTCATGTAAATCTGTGGCAGTTTCTGGCGGGCAGGGAAGCTCAGTCCTGGCAGAGTGTGACACTGGGCTGTGTCGTACAAGCAAGAAGGAAATCTGGCTGTGACGTTATACGAGGTGGCTGCTACTTCAGGGTTAGTCACTTTTTTCCCCTTTCTGGCTGGCCTGAAACCTGTCTGGGAATTGCTGTCTCCCACTTTCTTCTGCTGAGCTGCTCTGCTGGAGTGTTTGGCATGCACAGCTTGGGTGGGACTGAAGGTGAATGTCCGAGCTTTTGTGTTGCATTGACTTCCAGCAGCTGAGCTCGCTTTGGAAACTGGGTAACTCGTTGTGCTGGTTTTCTGCTCTTTCCACTCCATGAAGGTTTAGTGTCCCAGTGCATGTTTACTATGGCCTCTACAAGAAGATTTGAAGTCCCTTTATTTCCTGATATCAAATGAAATTCTCCATGCTTAGTGTCCTTTCTGTTACTCCTTCTTGAGAAGGCTCCGGGGAGACCTTATTGCAGCCTTCCAGTACCTGAAGGGGCTACAAGGGCCTGTAGTGACAGGACAAGGGGTAATGGGTTTAAATTGAAAGTGGGGAGGTTTAGATTAGATATCAGGAAGAAGTTCTTCACGGAGAGGGTGGTGAGGCACTGGAACAGGTTGCCCAGAGAAGCTGTGGATGCCCCATCCCTGGAAGTGTTCAAGGCCAGGCTGGATGAGGCTTTGAGCAACCTGGTCTAGTGGGAGGTGTCCCTGCCCATGGCAGGGGGGGTGGAACTAGATGGTCTTTAAGGGCCCTTCCAAACCAAACCATTCTGTGATTCTGTTTCAAGCGCTGCTCTGCAGCATCCAGAAACATTTACTGTTATGCAGCTTTCCTCCTCCTCTGTGGGCTTTTCCTGTTACCACCTCTCCATGTTACAAAAAGCTGATGTTTGTTGTCAGATGTGTGAGGAGAAGGGCCAGAATGATAAAGCAGAAACGAATAGAAGAGGAGGCTGGTGCCCTGTATGAATGTAAAGCTGTGTTCAGAGTTTGGCAAGGTGGAGTAGGATACTTATGGAATACTTTGAGCCTCTGGCAAAGTAGTCCTTCCTCTTACTCTCTTCCCAGGTTATGTTCCGTAGATGTTGCTTCTCCAAAGTATTGTGGGTGCATTAGACATCTCTGTTTCCTGGGTATAACAATATATATTGTCACTGGGGGAAGAGGATCCAGTGCTCTTTCTGCTCTTATTATTCTGCAGCTTTCAAGTTATTTATGTGGACTGTTGAAAAAAAGAACCAACAAGTGCCTGAAATAGCCTAAAACAAAACAAAAAGCCCAATAGCAAAACAGCTTAAAGAAATGCATGTGTTAGAAAGCTTGTCTTGGTAGATTTTAAAAAAGGAGGAAATTAAATACTCCACCCTTGGCCTAATTAGCCTCTTGTTGCTGGCCACTTCTGAGGTTAAGGTTAATTTTTTTATCAGCATTTGCTAAAGAAAATACATATATATGTTAATTTTTAACTGGATTAGTTCTGATTTATTGTTTTTTCATGGCTGCTCATCATCTTAATAACAACAACTGTTGACTCTTTTCCCCAACTTCTTTAACAATTCTCTGAAGGAAAGAAGTGCCTGAAAGGAAAGACCAGAGGACAAGATTACTATTGTACACTAATGCATACTTTGCAGGGAGGGTAGCTGAGGTGAGTGGAAAATACAGGTATAATGAAACAGGAGTCCAGCTTTAGGATGAAATAAGAGTCCAGATCAAAACTGCAAGTGGCTATTGAAAGAAAGCTGCACACCCAGACCACTTTAGCTTTTTGTAGTGCATTTACACTTCCTTAAGAATGTTACCAAGATTTGGAAATGACCGTTACAATTTTCTTTCTAATAGTGTGGATTTGTGAAAGGAAATCTTGGATTCTGAATTTTATTTGTTGTTGTGCTTTTTCTGTGGGGCCTTTATTTTCTGGTTTCTTACCCCCTTCTCCCCCCAGAGACTGTATCTAGAGAAATAGTACACTGTCCTAATCCTTTTAACTGGATGGTTTAAGCTTGGCATCTGATACAGATATCAGGGTAATGGACTGCTGTGAGTGCTTAGCTAGTTGCCTGTTGGCTGTTCTATATTTCTCTTGCAAGGACATCTCTGAACTTCTTGGTGATGTGGGAGAAGTTCAGCGTCATCTCACTGCTGTCTGTTTATTAATAGCAAATAGTATGTATGGCTGTATAAAAGCATTCTGTGGTAATCTGTACTTCTGCTAAATAGGATTGGTTTAGATTATTTTGTAAAACTTCCTTCAGCAGCATAAGGAGCAGCTACTCAGATACCCAGCTAGCTCTCATGTATTTTGTTTATAGCATTTACGTCATATCCACTGCATCATATGAAGACAATTCAAATGATGCATTAAGATGCAAGATGATTCACCAGCAGTGAACTACAGCTGGTCTATTATTGTATTACAAAGTAACAGTGGGAAGTCAGGGACAATAATTAGGGCATTTACCTGAACAGGGCCAGCAAGCTGTTCAGAGCTAGTGGCAGCCTTACTGTTTTGCACACTAAACATTTTTTTTCTGTCCACTTACTGGTAATTGGGAGGCAACTGAGGAAAAAAAGCCCTTTCCAGGGTGGATTAACATGGACCAAGAGGCCATTCTTGGTCCATGTTAAGGGCATTCTCCACATTTTTTCTTCTGTACCCAGGATTTCAGTCAGCATATAAATAGTTACAGTCAAAGCTGACATTATGCACAAAAGATCATAGCCGTGTATGTGGCGTATAATGTGAGCCACATTTTTTCCATTTAATGTGGAAAAAAAAATGTGAAACACATGCTTTGCTACAATCTACTCAGTACCTAACACACCAAATACATTTTTGTACTTTTTATCATTTTTGATACAATCTCATGTAGTGTGCTTTTGTATTTCTAATCTAACTGCAGTATAGATAAGCACTTCACAAACACATTCATCAGAAGAAGGATGAAAGGAGGATGTAGCATTGTATAGGTATTACAACAGAAAGTATAATTATGCCTACCCAATTTACAGTTGAGTAGGAAAAGAACTATTTTTGACAAAAGGTAACATCTAAGCAATTAGCTGGGAAGATTGTCTATCACATCATTTAAAATACATTGTGACAACTGTCTTATTATTGTAATCCTTTTAATCTCAAAGTTTAGGTAGAAATGAATTACACAGACTCATTTTCTTTTGAGCAGTCTGGCTACCTGTTTGAAAAATGTCTGTGGGAGAACAAACTCCCCGAGGCACTTTTCAGGATGTCTTCCATGTTAGGAAGCCTGATCACTCAGTAGTTTTTATTGACTGAGTGCATGTGCAGTTGTGTTTCTCTTGGTGGATGGAATTTTGTCCCAGATTCCCTCAAGTTTGCTCGAGTGACAGAATTACCCAGTCCTCTTCAGTGTGAACAGGTGCACCCAAATTTCCTCTCTTTAAATAATTCATTGTGTTTTGAAACTCTTTTTGTAAACAACATCTGACAGTACCAGACTGCTCGTATTCTTTCTATTCTTTGCTTAGAAATGTCACTCAATCACACATTTGATTTTGTAGTTTAAGTATGAATTTAATATTAAGCACTTGTCCCAAATTCCGCTTTGTGCATAATGTGTTGAGCCAAACAGATGCATGTAGTATGCGCTTATGTATTTTATTTCATTGGAAGCACAGTAACTAATATTTTACCCTAGATTAAAACCATTTGTTTTACTTTATTATCTCAAAAATCACAATTCAAGGCATGAAGACTAGGAGAGAATGATCAGTTTAGATGGCATGTTAGCTGTGGCTAATGACTTTAAACAGAAGAAGCTTTTTAAAATGGTGGGAAATGACTGATGTAAAATATAGCATATTCTTCTCACTCTTCTTTTTTTTCTCATAGTCAAAATGCTCCCCCCAAGCTACTGCAGATGGTTACAGTCTTTTTTCAAACTTTTTTTGTCTTGCATTTCCACAGCATTAGGCTTGATTATTTCTGTTGAATTGCTTTAGGGAACCCAACATCAACACTCATTTGCAACATCCAAGTAAGATGATGCAGTATGATAGCTTGCTCTCAAAAGAAGGTCATTATCTTTTCTTTAACCCTTCATGTGGGAATTCTATAGCCTGGCCTATTATCAGTAATGCCAGCAGCGCCTTTTAGTAAGAGGGAGTCTGCTGCTGGCAAAGGTTTAACATTATAAGCTTGCACAGTGTATTTAGGTTATATCTCTCTCTTTCTGTATTAATATAATTCCATACAGTATTGGATACTGTTTCTATTGTTCTTTTAAAGATTAATATAATCTGTCATTTTACATTGTTTCATTTGGTTTGTTTCATAGAATCATTAGAAACTTGAGCTAGAGGAGGCCTATGAGGTCACCCTGTTCATCCCTAGAGTACAAAGGCAGAGGTAGCTCCACAACTCAATTAGTATTGCCATTAAGTAAAATGCCACTTTTCAATTCAAACTTTCCTTGATACGAATGTTTGATTAGCTCAATGGCAACCAGTTTGCAGGCTCTTTCTCATATGTAACGGTACCATCGGCACTGCAGTTGTAAGTTATTCTGACTCAACGGTGTTTCCAGCTAGTACGGTGAGCAATAGACATGTTACATCCTGTCTCCTTCGATCTTCCAGTAACTTATTAGGGGCACACAGAATTCATATGAGCATGAATATATTTAATACCTAGCCAAACCCAAGATTTTCAGTTCTGCTATTGTAATAATAATATTTACATAATCATTATGTCCTCACGATTGCTTATAATTACTGTTGTTTCAGTGGCACTTTGTTTTCAACCCTATATAAAATCCTAGAAAAAACCCTATAACTTGGTGCCCCCTCCAGTTCTGGAAACTTAGTCAAGGCAAACAAACCAATTCTGAATTTAACAACTGAAGCAAGGAATAAAAGGAGGGATTGTTGCTAAGGAGAAAAAGGCAGTATTTTTAAGATAATTGATTTAAAAAAAAAAAAACAACCCAGTGCTTTCAGAAAGAATGGGAGGCATGATAATAAGTTAAAAAAAAAAAAAAGCGCCACCCAAAACCAAACCAACCCAAAAAACCACCACCAAAACCCCCTACAAATACAAAAATAAAGCCAAAATTGTAAGTTTGGTTTACATGGAAAAATACATGACCAGGAGAATGGCAGATCTAATGAGAGAAGAAACGTAGAAGCAAGTTTGTTTTGGCATCTCGAAGTGTTCATATTTTCAAAAAGGTTATCAGGAACAGCTCGTGAGTGGGGCTGCTGCCCATCTGCTTGCGCTGCTGAAGCAATGAGTTTGTGTGTCAATTCAAGAAGGAATCTTCCTGAGAAACCAGAACAGTTTTCTTGTCTTAGGTTGTAGTCTTAGAGGGAACCTAAAAAGATGAAGGTAGAGTTAATAGCACTGTTGGTGAAAGGACAAAGAAAGAGCAGCTCAGTCTTGTTTTCAGTTGTATCTTCATGTAATCACACTTCAAATGTCATGTGAAAGTGTTAATGGGAAGGTTACGAACATGTAGGATGCTATTCTCTTGGATATCATAAAAAAGGGTTTGGCATTTACTGGATTTCTCCCCCTCACCTCATTTCTCCTACCATCACTAATCACGTTTTGTTTCAGACATCCAGTATCAGTGGTGCAAAACCTCATCCTAGAGACAGCTGTTACTGTACTTCAGCTGTCTGTATGCGCATTGGGAGTGGCATACTCTCATATCAGTCTCCAGAAGTCTTAAGGCTTCTTTTATATGAGCTTTACGCAAGTGCGCGGTGTGTCTGTGTTACTGTCGTCTGTTCTTATCTATGTGGAATCTGCAGTGCTTACCATTTCTAGTAATGAAAATTTCAGCTTTAAAAGGTTCATTATGTTTATGCCATACAGTATCTGATATTTGCGATATTTATAAGAATTAAAAAACCCTCTAAATTTGGGTGTTTTGTTTTTATCTTAAGCTTTACATTACTTCAGAGTACATAAATATCAATTACCAGCCAGGCTTATACACGTAGATGGACAGTGCCCCTTCTGACACACTGCTCTTTCTAGTTGTGATTTGGTTTATGCTGATTGCTAGTGGATTGCAGAAAATGAGGTTACACTTGGTATTTCTCCTGTAAGTTGTAGTCAGAGGGACACTCCATATGTCTTCTGTGGTTAGATTTTTCTGTAATGTTAGATTATTCTTTGTCGTGCTTCCATGATCTGCACACTTGCTTCAATGTCTTTTTACTTTCCTGTATAGAAAACACTGCTGGTGGCATAAGTCTCTGTAAAATTCCCAGATGATATTTAGGCTGGAAGGCACCTCAGGAGAACTTTACTCCAACCTCCTAACCAAACAGGCATTTGTCCTTCATGTCCCAGAAACTTGCTCCGAGAGGACTTGCTTCATGATTTTCCCTTGGGCTGAAGTGAGGCTGACTGGCTTTACTGTGACTGATTGGAAAGGTTCCTTGGGA
>NW_010255271.1:0-253 GCF_000690775.1 Eurypyga helias | reverse complement strand
GTCTCCATCCTCAGAAACCCTCCGAGAGCTCTGTCCCCAGCAGAGGGGGAGGTTCGCACACGTGTGGGGGGTGTGTGTGTCCCAAAGCTCCTGTCCCCCCAGCTCTGCTGCCCGGGCTGCCGAGGGATGCGGGGATGCTTGGGGTCAGGTCTCTGGAGACCGGAGCTTGGCCGGGCGTGCGTCCGGGGCTGCCTGTGGAGGGTTTGTGTTGGCCCCCGCCTTGGGGGGGCTCCGTGGGGGCCGACACCCGTGG
>NW_010255270.1:588-857 GCF_000690775.1 Eurypyga helias | reverse complement strand
GTGTCTCTGTCCCCTCGGGTGTCTCTGTCTCCTCGGGCGTCTCCATCTCCCCGCGGCGTTTCCGTCCCCTCGGGTGTCTGCATCTCCCTGGGCATCTCCACCTCCCCAGGCGTCTCTGTCTCCCTATGGTGTCTCCATATCCCTATGGTGTGTCCATCTCCCCGTGGCATCTTCATCTCCCCATGGCATCTCCGTCTCCTTGGGCGTCTCCTTGTCCTCCTCGGGCGTCTCTGTCTCCCCTCAGCGTCTCCGTCTCCCTGAGTATCTCC
>NW_010255270.1:0-216 GCF_000690775.1 Eurypyga helias | reverse complement strand
CCCCATCCCCTCGGGTGTCCCTGTCCCCCCGCAGTGTCTCCGTCTCCCCGCAGTGTCTCTGTCTCCCAGTGGCACCAGTTTTGGGGCACGGGACACCCCGAAGCTCCGGATGCGCAGCGCATCCCGCAGAGCCGCTGGGTCGATTCCCTTCGCCCTTCCCAGTCTCCCTCCCAGCCAAAGTACCGGCTCTACGCCCCCCGTCCCGGTTCTGCCCCC
>NW_010255269.1:0-831 GCF_000690775.1 Eurypyga helias | reverse complement strand
GTCCCGCCGCCCGCCCGCTCACCCCCGCCCCGTGCCCGGCGAGAAGCGGCGTCGCGGGACCGGCAACACCCGCGGGGGGAAATCACGGGAGCTCGACCCACCAGCAGCTTATTCGTGACAGCACCTCGTGCGGGGGGTTGGGCGGAGGCGCTGCTTTTCTCTCCAGCGGTTTTGCCCACGTCTCACCGCCTGTAGGGCCAGCACGGAGACAGTCCCGTGGATGGCGTCATTTCTGACATCACAGCTCAGCTCTGGGAGAAGAGAGAGAACAGTGGTGACACTTCCCATCGCCCAGTGACCATGATCCAACCCGGGACACAGAAAGAGGTTCCCGAGTGCCTCCCGAGACTCGAACCGTTCCAGGCTGGTCAGGAAATGAGTTTCCTGAGGGACACGAATAAACCCGCCCCGTTGGGTGTCAGGAATCGGCCTTTCGCCCAGCCCACCCTTCCTCCCCCCGCGAGAGCCCACGGCAGCCCCCCGAGTCCCTGTCCGCACTATTCCCACTTCTCCCCTCTTCCTGGCTCTTCGGGCAGAACACACGGGCGGGGGGTGGGGGTGCCGAGTCCAGAGTACGAAGCAAACCCAGCGTTTACATGGATGCCACTCGGGAATATCCAGTTCTCCGAACTCGGCTGCAGCGCTCCGGAGTGGCTTAGGAGAGGCTCCTCTCCGGGCTGCACGGCCCCGGGATTATCCACGGGCACGGCCCGAACCCGCTTCCCGGGAAAAGCCCCTTCAGCCCGCCTCGGCCTGAGGCTGGTGAGACGAATTCCCCGGGTGCAGCCAGGGAAGGGGAAGGTGAGCGTGGGGAGAGGCGGCTCGGGTGGG
>NW_010255268.1:0-3936 GCF_000690775.1 Eurypyga helias | reverse complement strand
ACTGGAGCCCTGTGAAACGGCCCTTCCAGGGGCAGCAGCTCCTTCCAACGGCACCGCAGTCACATCCCGTTGGGTTGCAGCCGGCCCGTTTCGGCAGTTTGCAAACCGCCCTGGCCCCCAGCTCCCCCCACAGAGCGCAGGGGTGATGGTAACAGGGGTTTTAACCACTAGCAATAGATACCCCACACAAAGACACACAAAGCGGGGGGAAGTACGGCTTCACAGGAAATGTTCTCTTGGTGGTCCACTTGATCACGCGTGTCTGAAGGGTAACACTGAAATGTTCTCGGCGTGAAAAGGACTCGAGTCCAGGGGAAACCTGAACTCCCTTGCTGCCGGCCCTGTGATTTCTGTGATTGATTATATATATCCTCATCTTAGGTTTAAGCTATTCTTCGTTTATTTCATTTGCAACATTTCTAAGCCTTTTCCTGATAATCATTTTATTCCCTTGTCTCCCTTTCATTTGGCAACAGCTGAGCTGGCAACAAGCCCAAAACACGGCAGATGACAAATCACTACCAGATGAAGCCGCGAGTTGTACACAGAGCATTTCCTCCGGCCACAGGATCCTTTGAGGCCCAATAAAATTACCAAACTGACGGAGAATTACACCAAGATCAAGCTCTACATGAAGGCCCCCCAGTTACAGAAAACCATGCTAATTCTCCAAGCTGTGAACCAAGGGACTGCGTTAACGAAGCCCCGGAAAAGCCGAAGAATCCGAAGCAGTAAGAGCGATGCAATTCCCGGGCAGGTCCTGCCGCCGGGTTCAAGACTTGCTGCCTCACCTGGCAGCAGGAACAACCCCCGCTCCCCGAGAGAGCCCACGAGGGCAACGCTCCGCAGGAGGCGGTTTTCCCCCTGTATCCCCCCTTCCCCACGTTAAAGCCTGGGCGCTGTGCCAAGGCACCTCCCTGCCGACGGGGCTTGGAGCCGCTGGTGGCTTTTCCAACGCAGCCACGGAAAGTTCCCAGCATCTTGGGCCCAAGAGCAAAGCAGGAGCAGAACTCACGGCTGCCAGCAACCAAAATCCCTCCTGCAAAGTGCATCCATGGGATGAAGTTACAATGGGGGAGAACAACGTTCCCCTGGTACCCTCCAGGGAACCCTCCTGGTTCCCCTGGTACCCTCCCAGCAGAGCGACGCTCCAGGTTTTCTGGGAGTCCTCCCGGCACCTCTGCGAACCCAGCACTGAAGCCACAAGACACAAGATGCGGATGTTTTCCTGACATCACCATTTGTCACCCCACATTACCAGACAGGAACTGAGACACCCCGTCTTGCAAGAAGCCTTCCCTGGTTTCGCGAGCTCGGCATTTGTAATCGAGGCTGTGGCATTTCCAGGGCCCTTGGAGCCAGTGTGTGGCTACATTCCTTTATCTGGTAGTTGAGACCGAGCTCTGAGTTCCTGTGTGCAGTAACTCCATGGGAGACACCGAGTGACAAAGCAGATGTAAACAGAAACCGCTCCGAGACACGTAACGCAGGCTAAACGACGCCCGGCCGTGGACATAACCAGGCGACGTAAAGTGAAGCCAGCGTCGTCCTAAACGGAGAAAACAGCCCTGAGGTATACACCCTCCCGAAATAGCCAAGAGGAGCGATACATCCACACAATGGATGTTTAAAAGTAAGATCAGAGGGAAAGGGAAAGACTTGGTAACGACGTGGTGTTTGGCTACAGCTCCGTGAACCAGGTGCCACGCAGCCTATTTTTCAGACTCGCTGGAAAACTGCTTCTTTAGGAGGGGTGTTGGGGGTTTGTGGGAAAGTTTGTAAGATACTGAACAGTTACATGTACAAACACAAGAAACACTGCGTGTGTCAGGCTTACCCAGACGCTTCCAACCTCATCCCTCATTCGCCAAGGACCTAATTCAGCATTCGCGGAGCACGGGTAGGACAAGTCGTGTCCACCAAACAAGCCCATACACTTTTCAGCTTCTCTGACTCCAGGGTGCTCTGGGACTGAGCAGCACAGGGGGTACCCGGGCTGCACACACGCCAAACGGGTCTGTGGGTGGCAAATTCCCACGTCTCCCCATCGCTCGTGCTGCTGGACCCCCCACCTGCACGCACAAGGACCAGCAAGGTGCTGCTGCACCCCAGAGCAGTGAGGGAGCGTGTAGCAGGCAGAGGAGCACTGCTCTGCCCGCTGTACAACAGTGAGCAAGGCCACATGTAGTCACCCTCGGAAGAAGGAGATTCGGTGGTTTACCAGCTCCACATGCCCTTCTTCTTTCAGAAAGGCCAAAGCCAGGTTGGTCTCACAACCCCACCGCGAGGCAGCTCAGCTCCATCAGGCAGGACACACAGGATGTGGGTGCTCAGGCACAGAGGCCACGTGTCACCAGACACCCACAGCCCATGAGGTGGGGACCGAGGCCAGCCCCTAGCCCCTGCCCTCGGCCAAATGTGCCACCATGCTGCAGCACGCTCCCCAGGCGTGTGCTGCTCAAGAGCTAGGGACAGAGAGCCTCACAGCCTGTGCCCCCTCTGCCCAGCTCTGCCCAGGGTGCGGGCCGGGAGCATTACAGGGAGTCCAAGGGTGGCGGGTGGCAGCAGGGCGAGCACCAGGACCCCCTGTGCCGTGTTTGGGCACTTGTTGGTGAGCAGAAAATCAGGGGAGACAGCCCCAAGAGCCTCTGGCACTGTGTAAGGTGTTCATTTATTCCCACTGGAGCGGTCGCTCTTTTCCAACGTGCTTTTATTTCTTCCAACACCTTTGAAGTTAAGCATCGCCTGGGAAACGATTGCGCCACGTCCCTTCCTGGTTGCAGACCCACAGACCCCCCCACTAGGCCACAAGCCAGCCCTGGCTACCTAAGTCTGGGCAGGAGGGATGCTGCGGCCCCCCTGCAGCCTCCCCCACCCACGGCTCCCCCCTTGCACCCATGGCACCCAGCTGCAATAACCACGGCAGCACCCACGCCCCGAGCGCAGGGAGAGGGGCCGGCAGCACTGGAAGCGCAGCGAGCTGGAGGGAAACTTCAAAGGGTCAAGCCCAGACAATACGTCCCTGTCCCGGGGAGCTGCACGTGATCCGGGAGCGGAGAGGGCCTGTCAACCTTCATTGCCACAGGTAATGGTACAGGGTAATTTCTTCTGATAATGTCACCGGAGGAGGAAATCCTGCAGACTAAACTCATTAAGGTCTGCGGGGGACGTGGCGAGGGGCGCTCCGCAGGAAGGAGGACCACGGGCTGAGCTGCTGAGTGCGGGACACAGGCGGAAAGCTTTCGTGGCTCCCTTCTTTGGCAGAGGTCAGTTCTTAAAGCCTGACTTCTCCCCTTTGAGTCAAAACTCATCTGCCCTTCCAAAAAGTGACCAGCATTCCCCTCACCCCCAAAAATACAAAAAGAAGGTGGCAGAGTGATGCTCAAGAGCAGCAGCTGGGAGGCATTTGAACAACTTCCCTTCGATAACACTCTTGTCCCAAACAAGCCAGTAGGACATGACATTCCCAAAGCGCTTGTTCCAGCGGCCATTAAACATAATGCAGATATTTCCACTGGCTTTGGATCAAGACCAACAATGCCTCAAAGCTGAGGCTTTCCAGGTGCTCCACGGGCAGCAGCGGAACAGTCCTCAGCTCTTCACCAAAGGGCAGCATCATTTGCCCAAATAAACAGTCAGTCCTGCCAGGCACCTGAGGCCCACAGAGATTTCGCAGCCAGCTCTCCCTCCTTCATGCATCTGCATGTCTGGAGCACGTCCCTCGTGGCACGGGCAGGAGGGGGCACCCATGGGATGAGCAGCCCCTGCCCCGGGCACCACTGGCATTGCACATAGCAACGTTCAACAACCTGTCCCCCATGTGCTCCTTGATCTCCAGCTGCGGCTGCTGCTTTTCCGCACATCGCTAATGGATTTGGGGAAAATGTGCCAGTTTCTCCTCTTCCGAGCCCGCAGCCCAGCAGCAAAGCATAGCCC
>NW_010255267.1:1973-4770 GCF_000690775.1 Eurypyga helias | reverse complement strand
AGGTGCAGGACCTTGCACTTGGCATAGCTATACCTGTGATGCTGCTTTCATCTGAAGTTAAGTAAGTCTGAAAATACTGGTTTTTCCCTTTCAGTAATCCACTAGGAAATAATCAAATAGATGTGGCACAAGAGAGGGGGGAGATCTGTCATTGCTGCAATAACTTGAGGGGGAAAACAGGGCTGGAGACCAACAATAAAGCAGCAGTATCTATACACCAGAAGAACTGGGCTAGGGTTAAGCTAAGTGCCAGTCTGGACACATGTGCCACATGGCCAGACAGGCACTGCGACCCACTCTGGCTGGACGGAGGTGCAAAAGTGGTCCCAGATGCAAAGGCGTTATTGTGCCAGCAGCGCCCTGGCCAACTCCAGCTGCCCCTGTGAGTGAAGACCCCTTCTCCCTTACAAGGAGAAGAGAGACATGGGTCTTGCCACACAGGCAGTTCCACACCTGCTGGGAGACCTTGCTCTCCCCCAGGAATCACTACCAGGACAGCCATGCTCCACACCCACCTCTTCATGCTGAGGGAGTAGTGAAAAGGGGCCAGAAAAGGGAAAACCACACTGAAGAAAAGCACAGCCACGTCATTGCACGTATTGAAGCACTTGCTGTAGCTGAGCTGGAGTGTGCGCCATTCAGTACTGCTAGCACCAGAGTATTGTCTGGGAGAAGACACCAGTGAGGATGACAAGTGTGACACTAACTTCTAGCAGAAAAGACACCAAAAAAAAAAAAAAAAAAGCTAAGGAAATTTTGAAGGGTAAGGTTACACTGTCTGGCTTTATTCTGTGAGAAAAAAACTGAGAGAGACTTCTAGGTCTTTCTACCTGAAAAGACAACCTGGCCACTCTAAACTGAATGCGTAGACTGTCTCCTTGTGTCTACAGCCAGATGGACTGAACTAATAACACTCAGAGAGCTAGACACTTGCCCCATTTCAGTGGTAGCTCCCATGCCAAAAGTGATCCAGCTCGGGTACTTCATCAGTTATGGACAGAGGCACCACCACCAAAGATACATTCATGTGCAGGATACTGTGCAGGACTGTGTCTGTGATTCATATCAGTGATAGACAAAATCTCTTGCCATATAGACACATTGGCACAAATGGACACTTTATTTTGAGCACGTGTATACATATGTATAGTTGTATTTACATTTTAATTAGGTTTCTGCTACATGCCGTTGCTATAATACTGCTCTTTTAATACTTGTGTTTCTTCTTTAATTGCAAAATGGGGACTTGTGATGGTTGGAGGTTTAAACCAAAAATCTCAGGTGCTTCACTGTCATTTTCAAAGCTAACAACCTCTTGGGAACCTAATGCCGTATTCAAAATGATAGGACTTAGGATTTGAAATTTCTGGATCTCTTTTGGACAGGACACATAAACTGCCTGTCTTCAAAGTACCATAAATGAGATGAATTCATGGGCTGATCCTGTTCCTAATGAGAAATGTGTGTGTTGCGGCAACAATACGCAAGAAAAAGTAGTTGAAGGTAAAAAGTCTTGGTCCCACAATTTCTATCTTGACCTTTCTCCAATTCATTCATCTGGGCTTATAAAGCACACAAAATCTTTCAGCTGGGCAACTCTGTAATGATGCAAATATGGATTGGATCTTTACTGATCTTCTGAACTGTTTCAGACTCGTCCATATTTCAAAGGGCTAATTTTCAGCTTCAAGAACAACAGCTAATCTTGATGCAATTGCACAAGAAGTTAATTATAAGAGACATGAAATAAATTACATCTATTAGGAGGAAACTTTCCACTGTTTTTCACTACTGGCACTATTATCTGCCCTGGCAAAGACCACTGTACAATTAATAGCACACAGAGATAATTAGGCAGTTGTTATTTACAAGCAAAAATCTTATGTTTGTTTACTCAAGGTACCTGTTCCTCTTTTCCTTTTCAACTTTGTTCAGATGTTTTTTATCTACAGCATATTTTCTTACCTGAGAACTTATCTATACTTGATAGGTTATTTTTACTGTTGCCACTAGAGGTCCATTCACCACTACAAATATAAAAGAAAGAGGTAAGCAGGGCATTTTTTTTTCTCCCAATTTTAATTCTTTTGATTACTTTTTAGTGTTAATACTAACACTGGAGTAATGATCTAAAGTAAAATGACTGTGGATGTCTTATAAGTAATAGATGTTAAGTCAGAAAATGTCACTATTTTTTTAGGGTGTATACAACTTGGTCTTACTAATGTCATCCTTTTGGGTTTGTAAGGGGCACTTCTTGGTTGTTGTTGGTTTTTTTTTTTTCAGGACATAGTAATTTTTTGCTGCACTCCAAATGTGCGGCCCAGCTACAACACCTGATAGGTGCATAAATTCCCCTTTGATAAGCAAAGGGAAAGGCAAGTGTTCTCAGACTTCCCAGACTCAGTCCTAGGGAGATACATTCAGTTATCTGACGCTTCAGTAGAATTTGTTCCATCTTGGGTAAGGGCAGAGTCCTCCTTCTGTTCCACAAGCTTTCCTGCTCCCTCTTTCCTTCATTCTATCTTTCTTTGTCAGAGTCCATGCGAATGTTTACCTTGTCATCCCTCATTCAGCGCAGTTTCTTGTTTTGGTGCTACATCCCAGGGTTTCTATGAGGTTTCTAACACTTTCCCCCTTTTGGCTGATACTAAATGCAGGCTTTTTTGCTGATTATCCAAAGTATGCCTCTGCTTAGCTCTGGAGGGAAAGAACAATATTGCTCTGTAAAGGTGGGTTTTTCAGAAAGGCTGAGCCCCAACTTCCTTCTGTTCCCACTGATAATCAAAATTTCCTG
>NW_010255267.1:0-1960 GCF_000690775.1 Eurypyga helias | reverse complement strand
GACCCAAGTTAGACTAAAACTCAAGGCATTTGAAAATCTCATTTTTCCATAATTTGGATCCATTTTTCTAAGGGACCAGAATTAGGAGGCAGTTACTGAACTCCACCAGTTTTTTCTGTGGTTGATTTTAAAGTTATCCTGCCTGTTCTTTCCTCTTCAATCTGTATGAAGAGCTTAGAGCAGGGCAGGATCATGTCCTACCCCAGGAGAAGTGGTAGAGGAAATCTCATACAGGAGAGAAACTTTCCTGAAGCATTTTTCTCTGCACATCTGTGGAATCAAGAAGTGTTGAAGGTGCAGAGCTGGCTCTCATACTTGTGCCCAGAGCCATTGTCTAGTATGCCTTCTTGCATTGCGCTGACCCCATGCCTGTGCCTTTTCCTTCCTGGCTCGGTTCCATCCACCACTTCACCGTGACTTCTGGTCCACCACCTGGCCTCCTCACACAGTCCAGAGGCTGTAGGAACAGTGGCCCGGGGATTAGAGGAGGAAACAGGACAGCCCTGTTCTCATTCCCAGTATACAAATGGGACTGGGAGGAGGAATACCACCTGGGCCAAGTCTTGCTTGCCTCTGATTTACAAAATAATAATACAGACCTAGATGTTAAACTTGTGATTCAGTCACTGGGAATCTCTGGCTTGCTCAGTTTTAAGACCTATCCCCTCTGCTCCGTATGCTGTTTCCATTCAATGTGCCACCAGACTCCATGAGGCTCTTGATATCTATGTGGAAGCTTCCTTTTGGGGAACTGAATGATGCTCAGCCCCAGGCTCAAAACCCTCAGGTCAGCCTGTGCCACCTAGGTGGCAGCTCCTGGCTTTCCATGCTGAGGGTTAGTAATGCTGCGTTTCCCAGTCCTCACCACTGAAACATCTTGACATCAGGAAGAAGGTGCTGGGGGTGGTTCAGAAGCAGCCTCCCAGCCTCCACCTCTTTAGTCCACTCCGCTCAGCCTGCACAACTTACCCCACCCTGCTCACTCCTTTTTAGTTCTATGGGCTGTCAAAGTTTGGGAAGACTCTGTTTGGAGAGGGAACTCACTTTCATCCAAGCTGCCTGCCAAGCACATGGATCTCAGGAAGTTTAATTATTTGAGTACCTGCTCACATATTCCTGTCGTAATCATTGGACTGATTTATCAAAACATCACTTTAAACCGATCAGTGAACAAACTGGACATTTTGCAATTAATTACCAAGTCATCTCTTCCCTTATCAATGAAGATTGTTAATGAAGCTGAGCACAGGTAGGGAGGTAACTTCAGGATGAGTGTTTCCATAATTCACCTTGATGTCAAAATGGTAGAGTTTGGAGGAGGAGAAGCTCAGTGCCCTGAACAAAGACCTCTTGTTTCTCAGGCACTTACACTGTGGATAGTCTGTTTTGGCACATAGGATGGTGAAGATGAATCATCCTGGGCAACTGCTCATCCACAATACATTTGCCTTGCCTTGCCTTGCTTTGCCTTTTGCCTTGCCTTCTGCTTTGCCTTGCCTTCCTGTGCCTTGCCCTGCCCTGACTTGCCTTGCATTCCCCGGCCCTGCACTGACCTGCCTTACATTGCCTTGACTTGCTTTGCCCTGCCTTGCCTTGCCCTGCCTTGCTTTGCTTTGTCCTACACTTACTTGCCTTGCCTTTCCCTGCCTTGCCTTGTCCTGCCTTGCCTTGCCCTTCCTTGCCCTGCCTTGCCTTGCCTTGCCTTGCCTTGCCTTGCCTTCCCTTTCCTTCCCTCGCCTTCCCTCGCCTCGCGTCGCCTCGCCTCGCCTCTCCGTGTCCCTTGCCGTCCCCTCCCTTGCCTTGCCCTTCCTTGCCCTGCCTTGCCTTGCATTGCCTTAACGTGCCCTGCCCTGCTCTACCCTGCCCTGATCTGCCCCTTTTCCTGTCCTGCCCTGCTTTGACCTCCCTTGCCTTGTCTTGCCCTGCTTTGCTACGCCTTGTCTTGCCTTGCCTTGCCCTG
>NW_010255266.1:6482-7931 GCF_000690775.1 Eurypyga helias | reverse complement strand
GAGTGGGGAGATGGGGGGAACCCCGTGGGGCTTGGTTCTGCCTCTGCCCCGGCTCTGCTCACCATCCAGGAAGCAGAAGTGGCTGCAGGGGGTTGTGAGAGCCTGTGGGTTTGGGTCAACCAGGGCAGAGCAAGGCAGCAGCAAGCTGGGGAGCATCCCGGCACCTGGTACCAGGCAGAGCTGGTCCTTGGCCCCTGGGATCGTCCTCGGGAGGAGGGCATGGAAATGCCATCGGTGTCTCTCACCGCCGGCCTGGCTGAAGTTCAGGCTGGGCAAAGGTCCCCAGGGCAGCCGGGATCACGTTTAACCGTGCCAGGGCCAGGTGAGCGAGGAGGTCAGCAGCACGCTGCAGGACGCGTCCCTCCTGCGCAGTTTTGCACCAAATCCCTGCCGCGGGGACCCCCGAGGTGGCCATGCTCCCGCTTGGCAGGCCGAGCTGGGAGTGGGGTGGGCTCATTTGTTTCCTCCACTCGGCTGAGCATTCGCCCTCATCCGCTTGGCCCTGAGAAAGGCGGCAGAGAGGAATCCCACGGCAGCCGGCAGCAGATGCCTGCGGAGAGGAAAACCAGGGCAATCGCCTCGTGGTACAGCCCCAGGATGGCCATGGCGGCAGTGGGGGGGTGGAGGGGTGGGTGTCCATGTCCTGAAGCATCAACGCGGCACAGCCCTTCCCTTGGCAAGAGCAGCACGGGGGAGATGGGGGGACACATTTTGGTAACGCTGCCCCAAGTCAGGAAATAAAACCCAGCTCCAAGAGGGCTGGTTTGAGCATGGGACCGTGATAAGGAAGAAAGGCAGCAGCAAAGGAAACAGCCGGAGCTGCTTTTGGGTCTGGCAGACCCCGGCAACACGCGCGGGATGGCAGGGTGCAGGCAGCGCTGTCGCACCCCAGCTGCCCCCAGCTGCCTTCTCCTGCCAGAGCCCTTTGCGGCTTGGCGTGACGTTAAGGGAGCTCGGGCTGGAGGGGGAAAAGCTGGAAAGAGCCAAGTCTGTTTGTGTTGAAGCCATCCAGCATTTTTTGCAGACATCAGCCAAGCGGCAGCAGCAATGCCATTGGTGGGAAGACAGAGTTATTTGGGGAATGCTGGACTCCGCACCATGAGAACAGCAGGGGAGGAGGTTGGTTTTAATTTAACAGGCCATGTTTACTCTTCCCCTCTCACCTTTGGACTGTCTGAAATGTGCAATGAAAGCCCCAGCAGAGAGGAAGGGGCCAGGGGTGCTTCTCCCTCCCTGCAGCTACTCCCAGGGCCACCCCCCGGCCCCACTGCTCCTTAGTGCCTGGGCGTAGCAGCCTCCCACGGCGCAGACCCGGGGCAGGGATTTCTCACACGATAAAAAAACAGGCAGATGCAAAGCCTCGAAAATACCCAGCTTTAATCTGTAAACTTGCAAAGAGAGACCCGGGAGCAGAGCAGGGGAGAAGGAGGCACTAGGGACAGCTCGGGC
>NW_010255266.1:3972-6432 GCF_000690775.1 Eurypyga helias | reverse complement strand
CCGACTCCCATGTGCAGCAGCTGCCCTTCGCAACAGCTCTTTGGCTACTCAGCCAAATATTCACCGTCTCACCAGCCTACATAGTGCTCGGGAGAGCTGGCAGCATGCTGGAAGGGTTGGCAGGGCCAGGCTGAGCACGGGGGATGTGAGACCTGAGCCTTACACCCTGCACCCCACCGGTGCCCGCTGGGCCAACGTAGCTGACTGAAGCATCTCAGGCATCCCCTCTTCAGAGAGTGGGTTTCAGCTGCTCTTTGCCAGCAGCAGGAAGAAACAGTTGGATTACATGTGTGATGATGGGAGAGGAACCCATCCCACCGTGGGAGCCAGCGGGCACAGCAGCCCCAGGCCATTGCAGGCACCTCCATCCCGCCAGCTCCAGCCTGTGTGAGACTAGAGATGGTTTTGTCTGGAGAGAATGAAAAGAAAAAGGCCTTTCTTGTTAAAAAAAAGAAAGGGGAGGTGGAATAAAGGTTTTTCTAAATTGCTATGTGTACTATAAGTCCTCCAAGTGTCACTTGGGCACTCCCAGGGGAGCTTTATCTCTCACACCAGCTGCAGGGACAGAGAGCAGGCTCAGCCATCCCAGCAATTCCTTCCGGCAGAACTGGGACACTCGTGGTGGCAGGAGGATAAAAGCTGACAGCAGCAACCGCAGCAGTGAGGAACCACGGCTGAGCGTGGGCACCGGTGGCACTGGGGCGTGGGGCAGAGCTGAGGCTCCCTGAGGAAGCAGTTCTGGGGATGCGGGGCAGCTGGACAAGAGCAGCACCAAGAGCAGGGATGGCCACAGGAGAGGAGAGGGCCAGGGCCTGCAGGAGATTCATCCATGGCACACACAGCCCCTCCAAAGGGCCCTCAGCTGGGTGCGGACCCATCTCCTGAGTCCTGCTCGGGTGATGCAGGCATCACACCGCCCTTAATTCCCCCAGTAGCTCACAGTCAACTCCAGGCATTGCCCCGCAGAGCAGCAGGATCCGAGTGCTGGATCCTGGCATTGAGGCGGTGCCTCTCCTCTGCACGCTCTGCTCCACCGTATTGTCCCGTCCATGCTTGGCTTGTCAGAGCCTGGTTCCCTCAGGCGCTTGAGGGCAGGATTGGGCTCCCAGTCTGCCTCCCGCATCCCCAGGGCTGCTGGCTCCTCCCGGCTGCTCTCAGGCAAAAGCACAGCAGCTGGATTTCTTCTTCTGCGACTCAATGTAGTTGTGGATCTGGAAGCGCGGCTCATCCGGTAGCTGCACCGCACGCTGCTTCAGCTCCCTGGGGTGGTGGGGCTGAGTTACCACCACCCGCCTGCTCCAGTGCTGATGCGGAAGGCGGTGGGGCAGCAGGGGACACCTCCCTTGCCCCCCTGGCCCCCAGGTACTCACTTGGCAATGGCCAGGAAGGCCAGCTCCACGTTCATGCCCGTCTTGGCGCTCGTCTCCATGAAAGGCACGCCGTACTCCTGCAAGGACAACACAGCCCTGTCAGCAACCAGCCCTGAAACGTCCTCCTGCCCCTCTGAATCATCCCTGTCACCTGGCCAAGCCTTGGGGACAAGGTGCCGTCCCCTCCCTGCCTTGCCTCAGGTTTTGTGTGCAAGCAGCTGCCGTGCTACCTGTGCCAGAGTCAAGCAGGTCTGGGCACTCTTCAGAGGGGATGGCACGGCTGTGCAGGGACCCTGAGCAATGTGCCATTGTCTGAGGGGGGCTGCAGCCAGGTTAGACCCTGGCATGGCTCACCCTGGCCAGTGACGCTCCATCCTCCATCCTCACGGCCCTCTCGCTGTTCACGTCGGCCTGCCAAGGGAAGGAAAGTGTCACTGTGTACTGAGGCCAGCTGGCACTCTGGGGGCATCTGACAAGCAGGTGGTGTGGGGTCTGCAGGGGGTTGCCAGGACCCAGGGGTATCAGGGACCCAGGGGCATCCAATGCCCAGAGGAGAATCCGGGACCTGTTGATCATCTGGGACCTGGTGGCATCAAGGATGTGTGTGGGGCATCTGGGACCTGGGGACCTGAGGCCACATGCATCACCTGGGGGCAACCAGTACCCAGAGGGTCTTCTAGTACCCTGCTGGGCATCGAGTACCCAGCATCATCCAGGATTCAGGGGCACCCAATCCCAGGGGAAAATTCAGTTGGACATTGGACGTCTGGGACCCCTGAAGAGAATCAGGGACCGGGTTGGGCATCTGGGACTTGGGGTTACCTGGGATGTGGGGGTGCACCCAGGGCATGGGTGGGTATCCCACACCCAGCAGCATCCATAGTGGGAGCATCCCCTGCCAGAAGCCTCAGCCTCGTGCTGCCCTCCACTGGCTACAGGGGAGACTGACCCTTCCCCGACCCCCTCCCACCCCTCAAACCTCTGGGGTCACCTTTGGGCCTGACTGAGCCCAGAAAGCAGCAGAACCTGGAGGAGGGTGCAGGCAGGTTGCACCCAGCTGGCAGGCGGGGCGCCCGCCGAAACCCCTCCC
>NW_010255266.1:0-3927 GCF_000690775.1 Eurypyga helias | reverse complement strand
GCCGACCCCCCCCCCTCCACAGCCACAGGAACAGCACAGCACGGCAAACCACGGGGTGACGGGGGACCGTGCACACACCTTATTGCCCAGCAGCATGATGACCACATCCTTCTGGGCGTACTCGTGGATCTCCGTCAGCCAGGCCTGTGGGGCAGCAGGGGGGGGGGAGCGGTACCCCTGACCCTCCCCTCTCAGGCCTCACACCCCTCCATGAGGACAGGGAAAACAACTTTTTTTTTGGTATGGGAACCATTCCAGCATCACAGCTAAAGAGTCCTGAAAATGCGCCGCCTCCTGACTACAGCCCAAGCCCACACGTAGTTCACATCCATCCCAAACCATGTTTTCTCCCCCCAACCATTAACTGTGTCCCGAAACAAAACTGACCCAGCCATGCAGCACCCAGCCAGGCCCCCGGGGACGCGCTCCCAGCCAGCTGGGTCTGGCCAAAACAGCCAGCACTTACAAGTAAAACAGGCTTGAAACTGCCCCAAACACCCAGCAAGCCACGCAGGGCACCCACGACCCCGATCGGGACGTGCTCCCAGCCGGCTGGGTCTGGCCAAAACAGCCAGCACTTACAAGTAAAACAGGCTTGAAACTGCCCCAAACACCCAGCAAGCCACGCAGGGCACCCACGACCCCGATCCCTGGGGAGAAACCCGCTCCTGACCCACGGAGGGGACTCACGCGGATGTTGTCAAAGGACATCTTGCTGGTGATATCGTAGAGCAGGAGCAGGGCTGGAAGGGAAGAGGCAGAGGCATTGCCCCGCTGCAGGGATGCACTCCAGCCGGTCTCCCCTCTCCCTGCCGGACCCCAGACCCACCTTGGGCATCCCTGTAGTAGGCGTGGGTGACGCTGCGGAAACGCTCCTGTCCTGCCGTGTCCCAGATCTGCCAAGAAGCCACCCCAGTGAGAGCGGGGAGGAGAACCCCTCTGTGTGGGATGCTCCTCTGGCTCCCAGCCCCGCCAGACCACCGCGCTCAGCCTGGGGGTGGTTTCCAGCAATCTGGCTGGGAATTGCTCACCCTGTCCCAGAGCTCACCTGCAACTTCACCTTCACGCCATCCACAGCCACCACTTTGTTCTGCAGAAGAGGAGAGTGTGTTCATCAGCCCAAAGCACACCTTGGTGTGGGTGCCAGCCAGCCCCGGTGATGGAGCTGGCCGCACCCCGGCCCCTCGGATGCTCTCGCCCAGCCGGTGGGATGAAGCCAGGCTGCCCATGGGGCCGGACATCGAAGCTTCATTGCTACAAACCCTGGTCCTGCTGGAGGGCTGCGATGCTGCATGGTGGCCCCAGGGACATCCCAAAGCAGCATCCCCTCGTGCCAGGGTGGAAAAGAGCAGAACGATGGAAGCAGGACAGCAAGAACCCAGCCTGCTTTGGAGCCGGTGCCTCACACATCTCCTACAGCCAGCACCCACGTCCTGTGGCTCCTGAGTCCCTTAATGAGCCTGCTAATGATGCAGGCTGCCCCACAAAGCCCAGCGACCCCAACCTGCTCCAGCTCCGGCCCGGCAGACCAGGCTTGCAGCAGCCTCTGCCCACATGGCAGGGGAAGTTCAGCAGAGCTGGGGAAGCGGGGAGGTTTTGCATGAACTACATGCAAATGTGCATTTATTAATACCCTCTTGGTGTGATTTTATAACGTTTGCCCGTCATAAAGCCCTGACGCTCTGCCAGGATTCCTCTGCTCCATGTGTCGGGGAACCACTGCTGCACTAAAAATTTGGGCTATTTACAGCAATTTAAGGCCTTCAGATGCTACAAGCTGCCTGGAGACACTTGGTGGGTGATGCTGAGTGTCCAACTCAGGCTTCCGTGCTGACTGAAGCCTTGCTTAGCCCTTGAAGGTGGTTGCAAACCACCCTGGGGAGTTGCAGGTAGCACATAGCTTTAACCAGCACAGCAGGAGGAAATGTCCTGGGTTAGGCTGGGAAACAGCGACCAGGAAGGGGAAGAGACATTTGCAAGTGAAGAGGGAAAGCAGTTATCAGGGCTTAAGCAATTGCTGCACCCAGCTCTGAAGTGCAGGGACTTCCCTCCAGAGGCCAGAAGAAAGAAAAGCAGGAGTTACCGAAGAGCTATTCTAAGACTCAAAGAATTGTACCTGGAGGGATGAGTCCTGCAAGAGAAGACCCCTATAAATAACTTGGTTGCCTGGAATTGTTTGAAATGGAAATTCAGCCCATGTGGAGATGACAAAGTTTGAGAAAATGGGCTGAATAAAACAAAAACGTGCCCTAGGAGACTCTGGAAATCACCTACCCACAGCAAGCCGTGAGCTGCCGGAGGGAACACTTGGATGAGGCTGAGAGGATATGTAGGAGCTGGCAACACCCCTGGGGCTGAGCCCAGCAGTGGGACACTGCAGATCTTTCATTACTTTATTGGAAGGATGGGCCACAAGACCCCTCCAAAGCAAACCCACAGCCCTCCCCCCCAGCTCCTGCTCACCAACCCCCACAAATTCCCCCCTACAAGCCAAGAGCAGCCTGGGTAGCGAAGGTGGCAGAAAACCATCTGCAGAGGCAGAGGAAGTGCCGACCGCACTTGACATGTGTCGGCAGCCACAGGCAGAGCCCAGAGCAGGATCGCCCGTCCCGTGACTTCCCGCCTGATGAAATGCCGCTTTACCCTGTGCTGCAAACAGCTCTGCCTGCCCGTGCAACCCCCAGGTCCTGAAGCAGAATTCTGGTGAACAGAGAGCAGCAGGAGGGCTTAAATGGGATCCGGTGATGCTAACAACTCCTGGACAGCCCATTTCAGCTCTTTCAAGGCACAAAGTTACAGCAACCAGCGTTTGCCCCCATGAGCTGTTGGCCCCAGCCAATACTCCCAGCCCATGCACCCTGCCAGGATGGGCTAAACCGAGGCTTTTTGCTGATTTAAAGGCAAGAGGTAATGTTCTCAGCAGGCTCTGCCATCTGTTACCACTCTCTCAGGGAGAGGTGGAAGGATTTCAGCAAGCACCTGCTGCCATTTGCAAGATTATTTGGGGTGCAGAGGCTGGAAACTCCCCGTCCCCCTTCCTAGTGCATCATCTTGGCCGTGATGTGGGTCAGGGGAGGCGAAGGGCCAGCAGACGTGGTGGTCTCACCCGAAAATCTATGCCCACGGTGGCTATGAACGTCCCGGAGAGAAAGGCCCCATCTTTGAACTGGAGCAGGAAGCAGGTTTTCCCCACGCCCGAGTCGCCAAGTAACATCACCTGCAAGATGGGCGCAGGGAGAGTTGTCAGCAGGATGGGGAGGGGGCAGCAGCCCTGTGTGGTGCTGAGCACCCCCCCAAGGTCCCTTGTGTCTCTTCATTTCTTTCCCAAGGGCTGGTTCTGCCGGGTCTGGGGAGCCCTGTGAGAGCTGGGGGTGGGATGGGACCCCTGAGGGGTGCCCCAGGGCAGCCCCCAGACACCAAGGAAGAGGAGAGCAGAAGAGGAGAGTGGGTGGGAAGGCGGGTACTGCAGCAAGAGTCAGTGTCTCCTGGGTGGCTCCTGGCCACCTCCCAACCAAGGAGGCTTCATGGACACCTGGCCACAGCTCCCGGACACACGGAGCCACCTCCGCCCCCGACACAGGTATGCCCAGCCCAAGGGCTGCTGCATGGCTTGGGCAAACCCCACTGTGTCCGGGACTCTCGTCCTGTTGGTGTCCAGGCCCTGCCCTCCACAGACACCAAAGCAAACATGGTGCTCTTTTTCCCCTCCTGCTAAGCAAACAGGCTCAGCCCGGGCTCCCCTGACCAGGGCAGGCAGCAGCTAAGACGGACACTGGCTGTGTAAGCACAGCCTTACCCAACGCCGTGTTCCCCTCCCTGCTCTGGCAGCAGCCCTTTAATAATTAACCTGATGCTGACTGCACCTATCCCTTGCCTAAAAACGGCAGCGAGCCCCAGCAAGGAGGTCCATCTCCGCAATCCCACCCT
>NW_010255265.1:0-209 GCF_000690775.1 Eurypyga helias | reverse complement strand
AAGCCCTGCCCCCCTATGTGGTCTGTTCTTGGGAGGTGTGGCTTCCTCTGGGCACACCCCTTTCTAGGGGGTGTGGCCTCGTGTGGGGGGGTGTGGCCTGATGCCTTAGTCCCACCCTGTCCTTGTGACACCTCTTTGGGGGTGTGGCCTGTTAGCCCCACCCCTACCTGGAGGGTATTTGGGAGGTGTGGCCTCCCTTAGCTCCACCC
>NW_010255264.1:3400-3655 GCF_000690775.1 Eurypyga helias | reverse complement strand
GCTGCTCCCCCACCAGACCCCCCCAAGTTCAGAAAACTTCACGTATTGAACCGGTGCTGCTGCAGAAGGACGAGAGGACGCAGACGGACCCTTCACCTTCCTCCCCAGGGATCCTGGCGATTACCCCCCCCGGGTATTTCGGCCACCGAGCCATCCCCTGAGCCTCCCAGAGCTGGAGCCAGCTCCTCGGGGTGCCTCCAGATGCAAATCCCCGTCCAGTTGGATTCACAACAGCAACAAGGTGCCCATTAAAAT
>NW_010255264.1:2107-3355 GCF_000690775.1 Eurypyga helias | reverse complement strand
GTGCCCATTAAAATCAACGGGGGTGAGCAGCCGAGGCGCTTCCGCACATCCCCCTCGCCTCCTGTCTTTACGCTTCAGCATCCAAATATCCTTGTAAATCTGCCTCCGTCTGATGTGCTCTTAGTTTGGAGTTCGTTAGCTTTAAAAGGGAGAGCGAGGGCCATTGTAAAACACCTCCAGTGCTGCGTCTGGATAGGTGGGACATAAATAAAATATGGATCAGCCTCATCATTTATTTAGCAAAATCTATTTTGCAAAAAAACAAACCCCAACTGGATGAACGGAGGGGCCCAGCATCCCTCCCCTCGCCGAAAAGTAAACCAAATAACGGCAGAATTATTTTGCAATGAGGCTGCCGGGGCTTCCTCCCGCACGGCCGAACTCCTCATCCTCCGCCATCAAGGTTACACGTCTCTTTATCTCCCTCCCATCAAGATATTTCTCTATCAAGCTGCCGACAACCAATCTTTCTCGCTGTCAGAGCGAAGCTATCATAAAGCTGTCCGCTTGTCCATCAAGTTTATTTGTTTTCATTTATCAAGCCGAGGCACTAAAAGCCTTTCCGGGCACGCCGGCAGGGCCAGCGCTGGTCCCTCCCTGGCTACGGCCGGCACCGGGGATGGCGAAGGGAGCCCCAGTGGATGCCGGGCCGGGGAATGCCCTGGAGCCGTTTGGGAGGGACCTGCAGCTCAGCAAAACCGGGAGCTGACACCACCCACAGCGGGATTTGAAGGGCCTGAAGCTGGACCCACCAGGAGAACGCTGCTTCCGATGGAGAAACCTCCTCGTGAAGCTGGAAGGAGCATTTCTGGGGCCGATCCAGCTGAAGGGTTGGACCCTGATCCAGCCCATCCACAACGCAACTGCGTTTGGTTTGCCCCCGGCGACAGTGGTGCTGGGGCAGAACCGCTCCGGCAGCTACCGCTGCCCTCCAGACCCGGAGGGAAAACATCCCTGGACAATTAACCCTGGATAAGCTTCCCAAAAATGCTGCTCAGCCTCCCCACCCCTGAGCTCTCCGGCCACCCGCGGAGGTGTGACACCAGGCAGAAGGACGGTTCTCCTCGGGGTACCGGGGAGGTGCCCACCACCCAGCACAAGCAGGACCACCAGCAGGCATCCTCCACCGCCAAACCAGTGCGGGAGATGCTGGGCAAACTGGTTCCCACTCCCCAATCCTACCCACCGCGCAGCGGGAAGGCGGCTGCCGGAGACTCGCAAGTGCCAACGGAGTGTGAGAGCCCCGCA
>NW_010255264.1:0-1993 GCF_000690775.1 Eurypyga helias | reverse complement strand
GGGAAACCTGTGGCCAAGGCCAGGAGCCATGCGAGGGCTCGGGAGCCCCTGCCCAGCATCGAGGTTCAGGGACAGATTCCCATCACCTCCAGGGTCTGGATTGGGGACAGGCAACTACACCCCCTTCAGAAACGTGAGGGCTGGGCTCTCCCAGCACTCCCAGCCTCCTGTTTTTCCCTCTTCTGCCTCATTTGGGCTGCTGAATGGTTCAAGCGCTGCCAGCAGCGATGCCGGGGACACCAGCTCCCATGGGACAGCAGGGACACAGCCTGTGGGACACCCCAACATCCCCCAGCTCTGCTGCCGAGCCCTCGCTGGGTTTGGGGTCCCAACTGGACCCTGGGACAGCAGGGAGCTGCCACCTCTCCATGCCAGGCTCCATGTCCCTTCTCCCAGGCTCCGGGCGTTCAGGCTTTGCGAAGAAAAAGCTCACGACAATATTTCAACACAATTTAAAGGAGAAAAAGAAGTCCTTTTCCCAAGTTCTTGGAAAAAGCCAGAAAAATTTGGCTGAAATTACAGAAAAAGAAGCCTCAGCTGAGAAATTCCAAACAGTAGTCAGCAGCAGCTGAAGCACCAGGTACGGAATACGTCTCCAGCCCCTCCTGGAACGCCGCAGGCGAGGCTTGCCGGGAGAGCGGAGCCTTTATTAACCAACCGATAGCGCTGGAGAAAGCAGATAAGCTTCCAAGCACATGAGACGGTTCTCAGGTCCCTGCTCCAGGGAATAGCACGGAGCTGGGGGTTTCAGCAGAGACGGGGGGCACACGGGGCTGGGGACACCCCTGCAGAGCGAGGGGTAATCCTGCCCCGTGGCACCCCATGGCACCAGGCACCCGTGAAGGGGGCAGCGATGGGCTCAGAGCCACCCAAACGCTGCCAAGGGTCTCCAAAGGGCTTTGGATCAGGATCGGGCCCTTGTAGAGGGAAATACCTTGAAGTAATAATTACTAAATTAATCAAGCTTCACCATGTCCCTCGAGACTAATCAATTCCACAGTTATTCTGTGGATCGAGAAACGGAAACAATAAAAAGACCATCGGGCTCCCTTCGGTGGCGGCTATCGATTTTGGTCAGCCGCGGTTTGGGGTGCCGGTTCCTGCCCGAGCACTCGCCGGTTGGTGAACTGAGGGCCATTTGGCAAAGCACAGGGAGGCCACGGCAGGCACCGGGCAGTGCCAGCGGGTCCCTCTGCTCCCCTTGGGCTCCGCACCCTATTCCCTCTGCCCGCGCAGGGAACGTGCAGGAAGCTGTGGGTTCACACTCGGGAAGCAAGCCCAGCTCAGCCCAGTGCATCCCAGCGCAGCCCAGCTCTTGCTCCACTGGAGCTGCGGGAGGTCACAGATCAAATTCACTGGAAAACAGGGCGAGGACAAGGCAAGAGCCCGGTTAATCTGTGCCATCCAGCTCCCCGCCGGGTGTTGCTTCCCAGCTCGTTCCCAGTTTAGTCTCTACATGTCTCTGCCCGGCGCAGAGCCCAGCACCAGCTTTGCATGTAACGACTTTTTCTCCCCCTTCTCCTCGGTAATTGGAAGGAAAACATTCTCTATGGTTTTTCTTCCCTTCTTTCCAACAGCACCAGGCTGTTTTTCTTACCAAACAAAAACAACTATTTGCCTTAATTACTGCAAATCCTCATATTTCCAGCCCCTAGCTACTCTAGGGGGGGCGAGGCTGGTTGCAGGGAGGTATAATTTACACCCAGCTTCTTTAGCTTTAATTGTATCAGCCTAGAAATTATGGAAAATATTTGCTACTGAAAGAAAAAACCTTCCCACTTAGAAGGTGAAGAGTCGCAGCAGAAACGCCCGGGAAGAGCCGGCACGGAGGCTGCCACCTCCTTACAAAGGCTGGTTATAATTTAGCTGCAACAGGAAAAAAAGGGGCCCAGGCGGGTCCCTCGGAGCATTCCCAGCCTGAGCACAAACCCTGGCGCAGGGTCCGGGCGTGGGGGGATCCCGGCCGGCAGCGGGGTCCGTCCGCATGGTACAG
>NW_010255263.1:1084-29340 GCF_000690775.1 Eurypyga helias | reverse complement strand
TCTGTGATTCTATGATCCTATGATTGTCATCAAAGATCAGAAACATATCAGAACCCTGCATTTATGAAGTCATCAGTGCTTAGGCTGGTTTATGGGAAAAAATTGAACCTTCCCATACCCAGGAATCTGGTTCTCTGGCACTGGTGGACTTTGTCTACAATATGTTTTTTTTATAGAGAAAATACAACTTACCCCACCATCAATCTGCATATAACATTTGTAATTCCTCATTAAAACTATGACTGTAATTCAGTTTACAGCATCCCAGACATGACAGACTTAGCTGGTGGCTTACAGAAGTCAATTAGGATTTTTTCTCCAAGGATACATAATTTTCAAGAAGTGTTACTATGTCTTTTAGGCTGTACCACTGTTAGTATTCTGCTGTCTCCTCTTTTCCTTTCTCAGCATTGTGCTGACACTTCCACATCAGGTCACAGCTGATCACAGGTTACTGTGAATACTGTGAAGTGACCAAAGAAATCTGTATGTCATTTTTTACTGATCAGTACCCTTACATTTGCAGGATTATTATCAAGCAAGGAAGTTTTTCTCCATTAAACAAATAGATTTCCTTTTTTCCTTCTATTTTTAAAAATTCTTTTGCTTCATTTGAATGGGTGGAATTAATTTTTTTTCCCTGGAGTTCCCGGGTTCTTATATTTGGTCTTAAAAATCCCACTACATTTTTTCACTACATTTCATTACATTTCAGAGGATGATGAGAAAAAAACATTTCTTTTCAGTGGGATGCAGTGTGACTTTATTAAATACTTTAAAATAAAAAAGAGTATTTGTTTAGTCACAGGAGAAACAGCACCAAATTAGACACCAAAAACTATATTTATATTGACTTTGGGGGAAGAAAAGCAATTTGATTTTCTTTAACTGTAATCTACGGCATTCCCAGACACTCAAAAGTCTATTTCTTTCATTTTGACTCATACTGAGCAGTAACTTAATCAATCAGGTTTCTTCCGGCTTTCACTTTGGTTCAGAAGCCAACAGAAGGCCAGACTCTTTCCTGTGATCCATTTACCAGGCACTTAGGGAAAAATAGCTGTACCTAACTGAGGGCATACTGGAGACCACATTGTGGTCATATTTTGCTTGAGCTCTACTGTTCGGCCTGGCAAGAGATTTGCTAATCGTGTATTTGTTGGTCCCACAAATTCGCCCCCACACTGCAGGTCAAAGATAAGGCTTTTCCAAGTAATTAACTATTTATAAATGAAGCAGAAAAATATCATTAAGAAATTTTCCATTGCCATCCCTCCGTAGCTCACTAGAAAGACTGCATGGTCATAACTGACAATGGATAACACTGCAGCTCCAGAAACAGATGAGACAGTCCCAGAATTTCATAGGTACCAAATAATGGAAACCATCCTTGACCTCCCTTTTCATCTTGTTGACAGCTGTCCCCTGGTGTGTGCTGGCCCTGATGTGTTTCTTAGCCTTCTTGAAGCAGAACTTGGAAGATAACTTTTTATCTTTTTCTTTAGGGGAGAGGAAGGAATTTTGCCCTGAGATGGTGAGCTGAGTTTGCTCATGAAGGATGTCACAGAAGACAGAAAGCTGAACATTAGCAAAGTCTCTCTGCTTGAGATTATCAGAAACAGAATTATCCAACTTTATTGTAAAATTTGAAGGAATTATTTTAACCCAAAAGCATCAGAGCTATAGCTGAGTTACAAGACAAATTCTGTTGGCAAAGTAACTACACAGCCAGTAGTGAAATTCTGACAAACCTCCCCCCACTCCCCCAAAAAGAAAAAAAAAACAACAACAGCAAAAAAAACCCCAACCGACTAGCCAAAATATCACCCATTTCCCTAAAAACTACTGAGGAGTTTGATCAATGCATGAATTATGTTTTACAATACTGAGCCATGTGATGGTGCAAGACCAACATCAGCAGACCCAAATGGTACTTTTCAACCTCAGCCCTTTTGATGTCAGTGGAATCTCTACATCTGTTCTTCATCCTTTTCCAATGTAACCTGTATCATATTCTAATTTATCTTCAAGGCATTAACAAACAGCTGGAGTGGGACAGTTACCCAGTACACACTCCATGGTGCTGTGTCTGTTTACTAGGGACTCTTGTTATGAGGATATGTGAAATGCTTATGCATGGAATTCCTTTTATGTAGACAGAATAAGAGGTAAAACTGGTAAAAAAAAAATGGCAGTCATCACAGAAATAAAATCAATTTGGGGCTTTAATATAATTTCTAGTAGAGAAGTTGCAACATCACAACAGCATTGTTTTCAGAAAATTTGGAACTTATTTTGTACACAAGATCAGAAATTAATTGGATGAGTCACCTATGTCTGTAGAAATAAACATTTTGCAACACTAGAAAAACTGAATGAGGCAATAAATGGGGTAAGCATGGTTCCACTAACCATATAAGCCAAGAAATGCATTTCTTTACACTCTCCCACTAATAACCCTAAGAGAATATTTTCCAATTCCTTCTCTTCCCTTCTTTCTTATATTTTTAATTTTGAAGCCTGGAAATATATATCTAAATGTTTTCCAAACCTGTTCATAAAAACTAAAAACATATTATTTTTACAACGTTTTTAGGGTAAATATTTTACAATCTCTTTAATGTTTTTAAGGTGGCAAGAAATAAACTACCAGTCACACTGAGAAATAAAGCTTGAAAAATTCACATATTCATGAAGATTAAAAATAATTCAAAAATATTATTAACCACAAATATTTCTTAATTAAAAAAAAAAAAAAATCTCGTTTCATCTGAAATGGAACTTTCAAATGACAGGTAACATCAAATTCACTTTGCATTTATGATATACCTATTTTATGGATAAACATATAATTCCAATTACCAGGTATAAAAATAGATAATCTCCACCTTCAAATAAAATCAATTTTACTGTCATTAAGAAAAAAAACACCCAAAGCTAGAATAACATTTTCATTTAGCCCAGAAGATGCATGTAAAGTTAGCTAATGGTGCAATCTGGTCAACATTTAAATGATGCCTAGGGAGTAACAATTTTTCATTAGACAGAGGTTTTCTGTTTTGTTGAGTTGTACAGGTACATCAACTTGTTTGTTCTTTTTGGTTTCACTGTGCAATGTTTCAATAAAATATTGTCAGTGTTTTGCAGAATATGCTGCAGTTATATAAGCCAGCAATACATGGTCTCAGGATTTAGAGGCTCTTTTGTGTATATTTTGTGTAACACAAAAATAGAGCTAAGCCCAGAGATCTGAACTGCATAGGGACCGTGAGGGTACAAGGTTCACTGTCCCTATGCAGATCTCTGAAGGTATTTGTAAGCAAAACCTGTTTCAAAACCACTAAGACTATTAAGACTCAAACCCTATGGCAGGCATATTGAGGTAGATTTCAACAGTACTGATCTGATCTGAGATTTGTCATAAAAAGAGAGAACAAGAAGAGTAAAAAAACTTTTCTTAAAATTAAAATGTGTTTATAATTAGAAATGTGTAATTTTAATATGGACTATATCAAATGAGAGTCCGTAGAAAATTTACTTTTATATTATTTTATTTTATTTCATTTCATTTCATTTCATTTCATTTCAGTTTAATTTCTGGTTCTAGACTAATTTTGGTCTGAACTTGCATCAAAGTATATACGTGTACTTGATGTCAGATACAACTTACATATAGTAATAAAATATTGTATTGTACTGAAAAGAAAAACCAATTCTATTTACAGAAGTCTTAGAGGGGATAAATCATTCTATGTAATCTATAATATACAACTGTGTTACAGAAAACACTTCCCAGGAAAATTTACATATACAGTCATAGAATCATTTAGTTTAGAAAAGACCCTTGACATCATGGAGTCAACCATAAACCTAACACTGCCAAGTTACTATTCATAAGCTTTAATTTAATGACACTATTACCTGTTTGTTCAGAACTCTGGGGTTTAGGGTGGGTTATTTGTTCCTATAAAATACTGGCAGAGATTATGATTTTTCTTTCTTTTTTTTTCTTTTTTTTTTTTTCCTGGCAATGATTTTGAAATGTGAGGAATCTTAAGTGACAATTCTTAAATTATTTGCAGTTTACACCTCATTACTTTGAAAGTGGTGGGTATCAGATCTGGATATGCTGAGTTTATATTCTATTATCAGTTCTTGTTAAATGCCTACTCCACTGAATAACCCAAATAACAGGAGGTTGACTGTCCTGGATTTTGGATCTTGTAACACACAATTGGAGAGAAAATCTTGACAATGCAAAGCATATATTCTATAAACACCACCAAAATAACATCTGTCATTGGTGTCCTCTTCTTCATTCTTTCCTGTCTACACACACAAGAACCACCCAGAACCCATTGTAATGAACATGCAATTTTCAGTGCAAAGACATACATACATACAGTATGAAACTACAGAGTAGTAGAGCAGAAGAGAGTGGGAAACAGATGAAAATGTCCAGAGGATCCCTAGAAGTGAACTATGTTCAGGGCAAGAAGAAATCTAACATGTCTGTGGCTTGGTTCGTATTGTAAATTTTTCCAAACCTGAATTATTTAATATTGAACAAAATGAGGAATGGTAAGTTTTTCATCCAAAAGACATTTCCCACTCAGCCACTTAACCCCAGCTGTTACTGTTTTTGTCATGACTTAAAAAGTGAAGAATAACAGAGGAGATGTGGAAAGAAAACCTTTTTTTATGCTTAAATTCTTGATATCCTGGATAGAGTGAATCTAGGTCATTAGGGGAAAGCAGACATCTCCTTGGAGAATGAAAGTAGCCATTCAGGCGTTTTTCCCTTTTAATCCAGTGTAAACTAAATGTATCTATTTAAGAGTCAGAATGAATTCATGATTTATAGAATGACATAAATTTTACCTTATCTCTGTCAGAATACTATAAGTTGGACTACCACAGGGTTCTAATGAAATATTTCATGTCCATTCTACATTGGAAGTTATAACCAGTAAATGATGAACTGTCCACCTCCATCCTTCCAGACCCTAAATTATCAGTTGGTGTTTTTGTCTGAGAAGTTTTACTTTTGTGAAAATAATAGAACATTGTCATTAATCCCACTGAATGTCATAACTATTCACTTATCCTTATTTTTATTTCTATATACCACACAGTCAATTCTTCTTGAATAATTATGTGGTCCTCAGCTTTTGAGATGTACCATTACCTTGCGTAATCACAGATTTGAAGGCTTTATTGTAATGAAAACAACCTCTAATATTTTCTGAACAAGTGAATATGAATAAACTTCATTTCTGTTTTAAAACTCTTATGAGATAAGAGAAATAAGTACCTATAAGTAAATGGGAACATTTCCTCAATGTGCATATAAAATTTATCTGTTATATTTCAGTTATATTAGGAATATGATATGATTTGTAATATCTTTTGTTTTGGTGAATGAGTTTTCAAAATGCCATTGGTCTTAGAATACTCTTCGGGAAAAATTGCTGCCATCTTTTGGATGCACCCAGGAAAAAAAGAAAAGTAACATTTTACTGAAAGTTCCAGCTGACACATGCTGGACACATTTTTTATCATGGAAAAGATACTTTGAGATTGCTGAAAGTTACTATGAGATGACCAATATTTTCTTCTTTGCCATTTTATATAGTGATCATAACACAATGTGTGCAAGAATTGTTTGCTTGGTTAAGGAATAGTGATGGGAAATAACTTTCACTGAAAGATGTGTCACTGAAGTCAAAACAAAACATAACAAGAACACAGAGATTATGGATACAGAGAGGAAATTATATCCACTCCTAATATTTAAATTTTTGCATTTATACCTTGTCATGTTGTTTGTATAGGCAATGAAACTTCCTGGATCTGCACAGTTATTACAGTATAGTGTCACAGCTTATTTAACCTGAAATTTCTTTGAAATTTAGCCTGGTTACATTATATTATCTCTTTTTGTTTGTTTGTTTTTCTTTTGTTTTCTTCTTCTCTTTTTCTTTTGAATTTCCAGAAGAGGCAATCAAATGTTTGCTGTGTGGCCAGCTCAATACCCTGGCTCCCGAGACAAGCACTGCACGTTCAGCAAAGTCGTCTTAAGAACAGAGAGTGCTAGTGTCAGTGAGAATAAATCAAGGTGATAATATCTGGGAAAAAGAAAACACTGTCCAGAGAAAATAATGACTCCTCTGCAGAGATACCATTGTCAGACACTAGCATATCTTGCCAGCACTGGACAGTGATATTAAAATATGCTGCAAATCTACCTTATCACCTGGAGAGAGACACAGGCACGCACTCTGTAACTGTCCGGACAGGAGAGGAGACTAACACCAGCTGAGCCATAATGACAACAAAAAAGTCAAGAGAAGATGTGGGGAAGAAAACAAGAGTCACTGTCAGTATCTTCCACACTTTGCACTGTACAGCTAACTTGGCTGCTAGTTTCATTTCTGTCTGAGAACAAGGACCAGCAGGCCAACAAGTTACATCCACATTATCCAGCAAACCATCACCCCTCACCAAGTGTTAGAGTGACATGACCACTTGCTCTTAAACTAAAAGCAGCAAGATGACCACTCTCTCCTCGTACAAAACAGTGCCAGGGTTAGTTTTACAAAAATATCCAATTAAAAAGCCTTATAATATTTCAGTCTCAAACAAATTAAGCTGACTCATTGCCCCAGTCACAAATTAGTCTTTTATCCAAGCCCTGCACAAGAGAAAGAGGAAAAAACCCCTCATTAAACAATGTTCTTGTTCTGTAAACTTCACACTCCCGATTCACCCCTTCTTCCCAAAAACATTATTGCTCAAACTTACCGCTTTTGCCAACTCCCCCTGCTCCTAGCATCACCACCTTGTACTCTCTGGAGCCTGCTGAAGAATTGTTGGAGGAGCTGATAATTTCATTTTCTAGCTCCATCTTGCACGAGTCAGAAGAAGGGAGAGAAACGGAAGAAAAAGCAACTGGCAGGTGCTTTCTCTGATCTTAAACAACTATAAGAGCCCTGTTAGGAAAAAAAAAAAAAGGCAGAAGGGAAAGGTATAACACAAGAGGTACGATTTATCAGCCTCACACTCGCTGCTGCGCCTGTGTTAGCTGGAGAAGGTCTCATAGCAACCACTTTAACAGCTTCCAATAAAAATCTCTCTCTGCCCCCTCCCAGCACCGTATCATTCTCTGTGTTTCTCTTCCTGGACAGAAGCAGTTTTGTGAGGCTCAGGAGCCCTGGTACCTCTGGGTGTTGCTGTGTTGTTGGAATCAAATTGAGCAGAGCTTCCAGAAAAAGAAAATTAATAACATTTCTTAATTATGATGCTTGTTATTCCATGCAGCACTTGCTTGAATATTTAACAATAATAAACAAAACCAAACAACATCCTCGCCACCTTGGAGTTAAGTATTCATACTATGTTCATCAAGTTGACCAGATTTACCTTTAATACTATTAGAAGTGAATTAAGCTATAAATCAGTGTTCTTCATGAAGCTTACTGAAAAGAGGAGATTTCTAAGGTTAGGTTTACCCCCAGATCGTTTCTTTTTTAGCTAATTTTACATCAAATATTTGCAGAAATAAACCAGGTATTCTGAAAGAAGTTTGTTGGTTTTGTTGTTTTTTTTTTTTTCCCTACAGACAATTCAGGAATGAGATTGGGACTGAAAAGACGGGGAAAGATCTATTCATCCAGAAAATATGCATGTAAGCAAAGAAGAAAAGAAAATTTTATAATTATTTTGTATTAATATGAAGTGTTTTGATATTAATCACTTTGACCTTAAATCAAATTTAACAAACCCTGTAAGCCCAAATAAGTAAGAAATTAATAAAAAAGTATGTGAATGACATGCAGTGTGAGAATCTCCCATTAGAATTAGTCATTGAAAACTTACAAGAAGATTGTAGCTCTTCATTCATTTCTGATTATGTCCTCAACAAATCTAGTGTATATAAAGAATGTTACAAGTTAAAATGCTTGCCCAGCTTTAACTGTTATGCAATATTTTTGAGGACCAGAAAGCATCTACTGTAAAAGGGATGGAAAGCAAAACTTGCTCTCCTTTGAGGAGTGCAGGGCTTTCATGACAGGTGGAACAATTAAGGAGACAGGGAAATGGAAGCAGAAGAGGCAACTAGTGAAGTATTTTGGGAGCCAGATGCCTTCATCAATCCACTCCCCCAAGTATTTCACAGGCTGAAAGAATACGGTGTTACAAAGAATATACAATTAAAAGTTGAAAGGGGGAAAAAAAAAAAAAATCACAGCCTGATTGAGGACATGGTTTACAAAAAATTAGGAAGGAACAGAAAAGGTATAGAAAGGGTCTATGAAAGATCATTTAATAGACTAAGAAAATGCATGATTAAAGAGAAGAGATAAGATAGGTATGATAATAGAATTATAATTGGAAGGGAGAAAATGAACAGAATGTGAATACTCATTTTACCTCCTAATACAAAAATTAGGAAACATCAGATGAAACAGAGAGCAGCCAGGTTCAAAACCAAAGTATTTATAAGAGTCATGGACTTCTTGCCACTTGATGTTTTGGGTAGCAGAAATGAGCTTGTAATGGAAAATAATTTAATTATAGGGTAACTCAAAATCCACCACCTCTTGCTTAAGAAGTATTGAAGACTCACATCAAGAGATCCTGGGAAAACACTGGAGAATCAAAGTATGACTGTTTGCTTTCAGCTACATAGTAAAAGAGAGCGGAAAGAGAACCACAGTGTCCTCAGAACTCCTCCAGAACCAGGATCTGCTGGTTGTCCTGCAGGATTTCTGTATTAACCATGCTGCTCAAAGCTTTTTACTGTCAGAGCTGGATGCCTGTATTGATCCCTGGCTACAGACCTCAGAATTCAGAAGGATTTGGTCATCAGAACATAAAATAACACTTGAACAGGAAGTTCTGAATGTAATAATGTGATGTCTAAATATTGAACTTCAGCAGAAAGAGACATGTAGGTCAGTAAATCCCTGTTGTGATTAGAATTCCATTTTCATTAAAATAATTCTCAAATGCTTATTATTGGCATATTCTATAAACCCAATAATGATACCAAAACCACTGCTTAAACAGCTGGGTTTTCCTGGTAACCTCCCATCAACAGAACAAATTCCATGTCAGGATCTTTTAACCCACATCTGGCAATAACATTTGGCTGCCATTAAAACATCATGAAAGTGAGTGGCTGTGAGCGTGACTCAAAAGACAAACTAATCACAACATTAAAAAAAAAAAACAACCAACAGTGAGAATTATTTATATATAATAGGTAAGAATTAGTCACATAGGGTTTTTTCCAGCTGTTGGTTTTTGTCAAATAGAAGTGGAAAGTAATTTTTTTATTGGTTTGTTTGGTCTTGTTGTTGTGCTTGGTTTTGGGTTTTTTTTGTTTGTTTCTTTGTTTTGTTTAGAACTGAAAAGTCGGGAAGGAATATAGAAAATGGAAGAGAATACAAAATGGAATTATGTTAAAACAGGAAGTAGAATAAGACAGAACCAAATGGAAAGACACTTCCTCATCTTTTAAGAAAATCTAGATAAACAAAGACAGTGTTTTTATATCTGAAAGAGTGGAAATAAATATTTTTATCAGTTGATTGTGGATTATCCAGTTAAAATATATCCTTTAAAGACAGATTCATGTTAATTCAACATAAAACAGTTTAATAAGTATTATAAACCCTTGGACAAACATATCCTCTTCACTTTCAGAGACCTGTCCAAAGCCTACAAAGGTGATGCTGCATTCTCATTTATAATCCAGGCCTTGTTCTATTTGTTTTTCATCATAACTTGCTATTGTCAAACAGCCTACTCTACCCTAATTTCAATTAGGTAGTGGAGGACAAGTATTTAGCTTCATTCCCATCTATGATAACATCAATTGGTCTTCCTTCTCCCAGCTGAGTAGAAGAAGTACAAAGTTTTACTTTCACTCTGTTGCCGATAAAATTAAAACCAGGATGATTTGAAATTATTCAGCTTGAAACACTTAATATAGGAAAAATAATTACCGGAGTAAATGTTTTAGGGACAACTAGAAGAAATAGTACAAAATGCAACAATCAAACCTGAGATACCAGAGTTTTTATAATGACAGACTTATTCCATAATAAATTCCAACCATCTATTTTATCTCCATGTTTCCCTGCTTTAAGGAAACATTTATCATTATATAAATTCATAGAAAACTGTCCTCAGGCAAAAAGAGCAACCGCAACAGTGGAGAAAAAGCTTGAGGTAGTAGCTTATAATGAATCATTTATTTAACAAATTTGAACCCTATTGCCATTTATATGTTGCTTATGACCACACAACAAATCTGCTAGGGTTTTAATTTTTTTTTTTATTTGCTATTCATACTCACTCTAAAATGCAGCAATCACCTGATGTTCAATATTAAAAATCTAGCAACTGCTTTGTTTGAATTCATATTTTGACAGTTAGTATTGAAATAGCTACATGTTTAGATCTTTAAGGATGCTTAGGTCTTAAGCAAAAGATGACATAGAAATAGGTATTTTAGAAGAGAAGTAGATGACTTTTTTCCTAGAGAAAATGCCACTAGAAAACACTTTCCATTCATCCTACATCCCCATGTGCTCTAGGGGTGTTGAATAAAATGATGAGATGTTAATACAACATGTAAATGTTCTGAAATTGTTTCCTAGAGCACTTTATGTTGAGGAGATTTGATCAATTAACCTGGATAAATATTCCTCTCATGAAGCAGGGTGTTCATGAGTTTAGAAACTTGAATAGCAAGCAAAATGCAAATCCTGACTGATTTGTGCTCCAGTAATTGATGAGTTTAAAGGCATATGAACCAATTAATAATAAGCAAATATGCATGAGCCCATTGCAGGCCATGCAATTATGGAAACACTGACCACTCTTTTGTCCCTCATGTTTACATATTAGGCACAGCAGAGAGAGGAAATGTAAAAAGCATTCCTCATGAAAAAGCATATAAACCCACCTTGCTGAATTGTTGAAGTGCTGTTATGACAAGAAAGAGTGCTAATGCAAAAATCATTGCACAGCTTTGGAGAACTGATCTAATCTGCTCCTGAAAAAAGATGCATTTGGCACACCGGTTTAGCTTGATCAATTGTGAGTACAGCTAGGAAAATAAAGTAATTGCTAGGGGACTTCAAAAAAATTTAAACTTAAATTTTATATTAGCGGATTAAACATTAATTCTTTAATATGCTGAGCACTTCTGAATCATATTGCTAAGGGACCTCTAACACACTACAGAAGCAGTTCCACATTTTTGGAATTCAGATTCCTACTAGAAATACTCAGTAGTTCAATCACCCATCTGCCGCAAGCACCCTGACTTCCTTAGGTAATCCCCATGTTTTTTCTATTTGCCAATTTACTCATCTGTGGGATGACTCAGAGTGTCACACATAGTATACGTGATGGGATAATTGACAACCTCCCACCTTGAAGCTGACTCTTCGTCTCAATCTGTTAAGACATATGTTTTCTGTTCTGATCTTTTTATTTCTGTCCCTAGTGTCAAACAACACACTGTCCCCTGCCTCTGCTGCAATGCATTTTAATCTAAGCCTTATTAGTACGTCGAGTGGTAAAAGCAAATTAAAGGAGAAAAAGATGTGAAATTGTTAACAGAAAACATGGAATAACTTCAGTTGTTTCTCTTGTTCCTAAAGTAGATGAGTATTGTGGTTCTGGTCTTGCCAAAGAAGGGAGGTCTGCCGTAAGCAACATCTTCCCTTTGCTTATCAAACAGGTCAAACAGTGCAACAAATATTACACTTGTTGCATGAAAGTTTGAAAACTAGGGATAGTTTGTTATCTTCTTGAGAATGTTCAAGTGCTTTTGATTTTAAGGGTTCTTACAAGTAACTATTAACTTCTTACAGTAACATTGAAGGTCATGTCCTAGAGTATGTCAAAATGAAAAGCTATTTTCTCTGGATTTCCAATAAGATTTCACAAATGATTTATGATCTTACTGTCAAGAAGTACTAATGATTGCAGGCCATTTATGGATTTCTGTTGAAATTTAATTACATTTATAGATAAGACTTTCATACTTCCAAATGCAACACGAATGTTCAGAATATGCAAACTTTAAAGATCTCAATACCTTAACTCCACATAAACATGTTCTCTGTGAGCATGAATATATGTTTATTCTTAATCCATTCACCTTCCAGTGCTTTTGCTAAGAAGGAAAATTATAAGCATGGAAATAATATGAAATACTTAAAAATAGGGTTAGAAGACATCTGAAGAGACCATCCTTTTCGTCTCTGTCACACTTCACAAATCTGTTTAAGTGAACTGAATTTGCTTAATGTTTCTTTAAAGTCTTCTAAAGAGAGAAATTGCCCAGTTTCTCAAACACTGGAATAAATTGCCTCAGTATCCTATTAGAAATGTCTTTAAAAGTCAAATGTCCTTTATTGTAAAATAAGACTATCACTTGTTTTCTGACCTGCTACAGTTGTTTTGAAAAGTCATAGTGAACATACCAAACACATATTTCAGTGGTGACCTAGTAAATCAAATTAACAAGATAAATATTAGCAATGTCATTCTCCTCAGCCTTTCTGTCTCTTTCTATTTTTTCATGTCTCTATCAATCCTCCTTCATAGATAATTTATTAACCTTTTGTGATTCTTTTAGCCCAAAGATGCTCTATGGTCTGTTTTGAAATGTGTGTCCCAAATCTGGTCACATTATATTGTTGAGACTTCATAAAATACAGATTTATAACTACTATCAGTGCATTTCAGGCTTAGAATCGTTACAGTAAACACAGGCAATCAGCAGTATCAGATGTAAAATTTTTGGTATTTTCTAATTTGTATTTGAATGCTCAGTGACAAATCAAAATATACTGGGATTGTGTCAGCTTCTGACTTTTAAGTTTTTGTTATTCTATTCTTTTCCAAATAATTCTTATCATATTGTTTTCTGGAAAAAGAAATATCTTTCTATTTTGATTGTTACAAAAAAAGCAAATTGGACTGTTCTGTTACCTTGAAGGTGTTTATAGGTTATAATAATGATTGCATAGCAAAAGTCCTTGCACTTCAAAACAATTTCCTGAATTTCGCTTCAACCATGTGAATTTTAACAGAAAAACAGCATTGGTTCCTTTAAAATAATCAGTGAAAGGTTTCTCCAAGAAAATTCAGGCATTTGATTAGCTCAATCTCCCACTGTAATATCTTCTTGAATAAAGTTTTCTGTTGTCAGTCTGTTCATACGTATGCTTGAATTCTGATGAACCTACATGTTTTCATAGCTTCCAATCTGTTTAAAGAGATCAGTTTCATATGTAAAAATAACACTGAAGATGCTAGGTATCCTGCATGAAAGATACCACTATGTTTTACAAATGAGGTAAACTGTTGCATTTAAGGTCTAGCAAAAGGATTATGAACTAGGTATGTAAATTTATTTATTTTGAAAGCTCTTACAGGTTGTGTTGTAAAAGATTACAAATATTCCACTTGTGACTTCCACTGTGTTTCAAGATATGCTTCTACCAAAGACACTAGACATTGCATTCTGTCACTAGTTAGTCTGTTAATCAGTTTAAAGATGCTATTGTATAAAATATTGTAAAATCAATAAGCTTCCGTGTTGGGAAAAGAGCTAATCTAACCTCTGTATGACATGAAAAGCAAAGAAATGCAGCCATTTTATAATGTAATTAATTAACCATAATTGAAAAAATCCACCACTTCATTGTATGACTAACGGTTTGACTTTATAAAGCTCAGCTTTAACAAAAAAATATCATTCAGAAAACTGGTGCAAAATCTGAACCTTCATTGGAAATAATATCTCTTGCTGAACACAAACTTGTTAAAAAATCATTCAAGAAACATTATTCATTAGATGACCTTAATCTTCTATTTCTAAGCTTTAATGTCATTTTTCATATCAGGTGTGCTTTTCATTTCTCTCCAAAATACCGTCTTCACAATATAGAGGAAGAGGATAAAGTCAAGAGCCAGCTCTGAAAATTAAAATACTGAAATGACTGAGGGGTTAAATTCACCAACTACTAAATTTTTTGTAGTTACCAGCATCATACTGAAATCACCAAAAGTAGACTTTCATATACTCACAAACAGATCCTTCTGTCTGCTCAGTTAAGATAATATTTCAGTTAAGTATCCACTGGTATTCCTGTAAAATCAGTAAAAATTTAGCCTGAAGACAGGTTAAAAAACTTTAAATTAGCCCTGCTTCTGTGACATGTCATCATTACCAGAGGTCTGGGAAATAACAAAGAAAATGCTCTATCTCTCATTTGTGGCTATACTATCTCAGCTGTATATATATATCTTCTTTTAAGAGGACAAATATCTCTTGACAAGGAAAATGTTTTTTTTCCTATTCTATGCTGAAGATCGTCTCAAAATATCACAGTTAATATAGTCTGTAGATGGGGCTTAGAAGGTTTAAGGAATGCTGAATCCCATTATGTTTGTCTTACTTCAAATTAAAAAGCACATAAATGGGTCATGCCCTGTGAAGTTTAAAAAGGTATCTAGTTGGGTTACTGAAACCATGTAATCAACAAGTCTCTATGCGGCTGACACAAGCTGCTGACACAAGTTAATTTTACTTTTAAATTAAGTCCCACTATTTCTCTGTGTTTACCAAAATTAATTTACTTTTCTTTTCCTGAAGTACCCAGTCTGACTCTAAACAGTCTGGAACTCCACAGAATCTGTTAGTAGTTTCAGCTATATCTATCTGGAAACACAACCACTTTGTGAAAGAAAAAAAATCCTGGTGGTAGTGCTTTCTGTGATTCATCTTTACTTGGCAATGGAGAAGTGTCTCATGGCTACGGTCATACCCAAATTCCTCTTAGCAACTGATCTCAGAGGTTTGAGATGAAGAATCATATGCCTCTGTCCAAATAAATATGTCTTATATAATAATCTTGATGACAAATGGAATTGAAATGTTAACAAATACATTCACCTCCTGAATTGCACACTTTTATGTCCATAAAACTCTAAGACATTCTCCTGTGGAAGTTTTTTAACTTTAGAATCAAATGTATACATATATATATACATAAACTCACACATAGCAACACATATATTAACAATATAACTTAGAATATTTTAAAACAAGAGTTAAAAAGATATCCTATAACATTATTTCCAAGAATGCATTCCACTGATGTAAAGTTTTACCATTTTCTTATTGGCAATGTTATTCCAAGGTTCCAAGAGGTGAGAATGGTATTATTTAGAAGCCATATAATTTGATGCTTGTGAGAACAAATTAGTAGAAACAAATGTGTTGCTCAATTTTCTCATGAAAAGAAACATGAGTGTCACATCTGGTCAGGCCTCAGATAGTTTTACCTTCCATAAGATCAGGTTCATGGTTCTGAAAAAAAAGCGCTGAGGATCAGAAGACCTGCTTTGGACTGAAGTCAGACACAAACAGAGGTTTTTGCAAGTGTCTATAAGACAGTTTTTGGAACTTTCTGCTGTCTATGGATACTAATGTGCCTGGAAGATACACACAGAGTTATTCATGAAGAGGGCTTAACTGAAGAATCTTTCCTCCTGAGTTTTGCTGAAAATATTTGCTCTATAGGAACCTTGACAATGTAACAAAGGGAAAAGACTGAGATAATAATGGAGTTTTAATAGGAAAGAGTACACAATTAGCATGTTAGACAGAGGACAACAAAGAGAACAGAGGAATTTATGCCCTTCCCATTAACTACAGACCATAAAGGATTCCTGAATGCTGGCACTCAGCCAAACCCCTCATATATGTCAGATGAAAAACACACCCTTTCCAGGACCTTGACTGGATTTCAAGAACCGTTTATTAGCTGTGTACAATTCCAGACAGTCCTTATAATGTCTTTTTACAAATATTAAGTTGTTTAGTCTGTGTTGAATTCCTATTTGTATGTATATCCTTCAATCTTTGGGCAAGAAGTTTATAAAATTTAATTTCAAAACAAAACACCAATTCATAATTAGGCTACTTTCAAGGTGCCCTTTACTTACATGTGTCTTTAATTAGAATTTAAAGTCTATTTCAAATCAATCAAACCAGCTTTTTTTCCTATGGAAACTTTCTTTCAACTCAAGTTTGCATCCACAGCCTGGTCTAGTGGAAGGTGTCCCTGCCCATGGCAGGGGGGTTGGAACTAGGTGATCTTTAAGGTCCCTTCCAACCCTAACCATTCTATGATTCTATGATTTTCATTCACATTTAAATTATTTTAAAGAGTTGCACATTCTAATGGTATTAGAATGAACTGCCTCCTCACTCCTACCATTCCTGGAAAGCTCATTCTCTTTCTGTGTTGTAATAGTTCTTTCATTCTTCAGTAAGTTCCTCAAAATCATACAGATGCTTTCTTTTTCATTAAGCAACTATTTTTTATAATCACATGGTTAAAGTTTTTAATAAAACAGATACATCTCTATAACATTACAATATTGCATGCTTTCATATTAAAGCCCACTATTAGATCAGTATTGTCAAAAAAATGTCTCTCAGCCTCTTAACCAACACATGAGAAGCAGACTATGGCTTTGATATAACTGTTGCCTGACAGTCATCACTATTCTCTACAGCATTTAAGCCTCTGATGCCCCAGAACAATTATGAGATACTTAGCTTTAATAGAAGAATCTGTAAAATTATGCAAATTTAAAGTGGAAGGTTTGCTTCCCCTCCAACCTATTTATTTATTAGACTATTTATTTATTTATTTCAGAGAAGTGGAAAAGGTAACCTGTTTCATGACACATCACTCCTTTTAATTACATTATTCTCTACACTGAAGAGAACATTCTCACATTTTTTATTAAATCAGCTTCTGTTTTAAGATGAAGACTACATCTATGTCTTACTTTTTTTTACATAGGAATCATGTTCTGCTCTTTTTTAAGGCAGTCTAGTTCCAAGTTTGCCTGAAGTAAATGGTGTCTAGGTTTATCATGCACCTCATTAAATACAGTTACATTCTTCCATGAATTAAGTGATATTTCATTGGAAAATTCTCAGAAAAATGTTACAGCTAAGAAAAAAGAAACAGGAAAGAAAAGCAAAAAAAACCCATGATAAGAATTCTTTGAAGGTAAAGATGGATTTGAGATATAGTAAATTCACTTAGAGGTATTACTGCTTTGTACTTATGGTAATTGCTACATACCTAATGACACAGATTAGTAATTCCTTAATAATCTTTGACATTTTTTCATTTGTTTATTAGTAACCTAAATTTATTTGATTGTGTAGAAATTGTCACTGAAAACAGTTGTATTAAATAAACACACTAATGAGTCAAAATAATTTTAATTGAAATTTTCATATTGTATTCATTTCCACTCACAGTAATGCAGAAGTTTCACTAACATTTTCTCAATGGAAACTTTGACTTTTTGTTTTGCATAAAAGATTCACTACAATTTTGGTCTTACTTTTTAACAATCTTCCTTCTTCCCACTTTTTCATGTTTCTCATTCTTTCTAATAACAAAAACAACCAACCAACCAACCAAACAAATGTTCTCTGAGGCATTTCTCTAGAATCTGTAGCTACCTCCAGTGGATCTATTTCTAACACTACTACTGCAGCATGCTGAATGTTCACATTTCCAGATTTTTATTTTTTTTTTAAATTTGTGCTCTATGTCTGCATTCATTTATAGGAAAAATAAAAAGAAAACCAAACACCAAAACCAAAACAAAAACCCATGAAAAAAACAGGACTATCTAATTTACATCTTCCCATAAATCCCATTCATACAGTCAGGTGTTAAATGATTTTATTCTAAATAAAGGAAGTTTTAATGGCCAAGCTCACATACAGTCAAGAACGCCCTCTGGAGAAAGTTCTTTCCTTGAGCCCTCAGGATCCCCAAGGAAACATTCCTAAAGCAAATCTGGAATACTGAATGTGCCAGTCTGCAATTCTTTTTCTTCTCATGTATATGTAATAGTGATTCATCTGGCAGGTATGGGCCATGAACCATGCTAAAGAATCTTCCAATTGCAGCAGAAATACACTATAATGAGTCCCATAAAAATCACTAAGTCTGACATTGGAAGGACATTGGGAATATTAAAACTGAGATTCAGGTGTCTGGAGAGCATGGGTGCACATTACCATACATTTCCCTAAGCCTGTACACTATTCTTGTCCTGCTGCAATTTGCACAGTATAGCAATTAATTGTGGATTATCTTTATAGGATAACAGTGAGTGTAATCAGTCAAATTTAATTGACAGCCCACTGGAACTTAAAGAGATTTGATTTTCTAGAGTTCTGCATCTTTGGAAACCTGAAATTAAAGGCAGACAATTAAGACTGATGCAGTCAAATACCGTCCAATTAATCACAATATGTTTACCACTGCATTTTACAAGACAGTGATTGCCTCACATCCTGTTGTGTGTCAAATAGATGTTTTCTTACTAGATTTTATATTTTAGATGGGCTTTCATTTCTTTCCTAAGCAATTAGAAATATGAATAGTTTCTTATGAATTGCTATTCTTTTTCATCCATCTGTATATCTGCAGCTGTTTATATTTTCTTTTGCGATTGCACTTTATTTTATGTGGATATCATATATAATCATTATAAAATTTCTTTAACAAACTTTTCTAATGTTCTATCCATGGAATCTTACCCTGTTCATGTCTGAAATTACATGTTTATTTCAATTTTTACCCTGCTATTTGTTTGCACAAAATTCACAGAAACATGTTGTAGGAGGATATCTAATTTGCCTGATTCTTGTTACTTCCCCCCATATTTGTGCAGGATTAATCAGCCACTCAGATTTCAGTGACAAAAATCAAGGTTTTCTTTCTTTTTTCCTTTGGATTTGGTTTATGTAAGGTAAGAATAGTCATAAACAGATAAAACTGGAAGTGGCGTCTGAGTTACATAGTTCTTAAAACTGTCTGGGCTTCCCCCATCCACCTACTTTTCTTCAAATTGAGGAGTACTAACAGAGATATCTCTGACAAACTAATGTCCTTCAGAACATTCACTAACATCACATTGCTACCACAAGATCATTCATAATCACAGGAGACATTGCCGCTGATGTTGTCTCAATGTATTCTTCAACAAAATTATTATGTGAGACATGTGAGTGTGCTTGTGCATGTGAGTGCACACACATTTCCCTAGTGTGGAAAAAGAGGGTAACAGGTTCTCAAAGGTATTTACTGAATCTAGACAGAGGTTTTCTGAGAAAAGAGTCAAACACCTGGAAATGGTAATTTCTAAGAATTTTTATTTTCATTTTCATTCAAACTAAAGTTATACGGCCCCTACAATCATTGGGTTTGAATAAGACCTTCTTTTGAGCATCACAATGCTCTGTATGTCTGGTATTCTTATGATGGGCACTATTATTGCAATGAAAAAAGGAAAAAAAGAGCTCAAAGGCTCAACCCAAAAATCACAGAATCATGGAAAGGTTTGGGTTGGAAGGGACCTTAAAGATCATCTAGTTCCAACCCCCCTGCCATGGGCAGGGACACCTTCCACCAGACCAGGTTGCTTAAAGCTTCACCCAGCCTGGCCTGGAACACTTCCAGGGATGAGGCATCCACAGCTTCTCTGGGCAACCTGTTCCAGTACCTCACCACCCTCTCCATGAAGAATTTCTTCCTGATATCTAATCTAAACCTCCCTGTTTTCAATTTAAACCCGTTACCCTTTGTCCTGTAACTACAGGCCCTTGTAAACAGTCCCCTCCCAGCTTCCTTGTAGACCCCTGCAGGTACTGAAACTACTTTCAAACTATGAAAACAATTTATAAGTCGAGGAATCCTTCCACATTCTAATTCCCCATTTTTTTATCAAATGGGGCACAAATATTTTTCACTTTGAAGTGTCACATCCTCCTGGATCCTTGCAGATGCAGTGTATCACTTCATGCGTTGATTTCCAGAATCCCAAATTTTGAAGTCTGAAAGGTGATATGCTTCTGATCAACACTCAGGGTTTCATTAACCCATGAAAAAGCATTTATTATCTCATATTACAACAAAATGCTCAGAGAAAACTTTTGAAGGAGAACAAGGTGGAATTATTTTACTTGCCAAATTGAATTTTTTGAGCAAATGAAGTACAAGACCTTCAGTTGGCATGATTCTGCATACTTTCATTAGCAGGATTCATTTGTTAATGGTGAGATTTAATATTAATTTTTGGTATGGATGTTTCTAGGATGAGGACCTTACAAAATTCCTTGTTAAAATTTATTAATTTCGTAAGTCATCCTAAGTGACAGAATACATAAGACAGTGAGGCAGGCTGATCCTCTGTAGACTAGTAAGGTCAATCTGTGCAATTTATTGTGCAGAACCATCAACAGCTGCGACCTGCAAGAGAAACAAGTTTTGATGAGACCCAGTTCCTAACCCAAATACAGATGTTATCCTTTCATAAACATTTTGTCACCCAGTTTTGACAACAAACATACTGTAGCATGCCATGAAGTTGACAGTCTTCCCAATCAAAAACTGGTCATGATACCCATCTGGATTTACCACAGATTAATAACACCTTTTTTTTTTTTTTTTTTTTTTTAATTTTGGCTTACTGTGTTAGCATCCTGTAATAATTGTCTTGTGTTTTTATGTTTCCCTTGCAATCAGTTCCTCTGTATTTTGTAACAACTTGTAATCTGCTCCTCTTGTCCTTGTCACCCAATTTAGTTTTTCTGTCATATTCACCATACCAGAATACAGCTGACAGACTAGGTAGAAACATTTGGAATCTTATAGTATAGTCTTGCTTACCATGAAGTTCATGATAACAACAGTACTGCATTGATCCTGATCACACTTGAGCTAGATTAACGGTTTGCTTTATGTCAATCATAGACTTAATGGAGTCCAGTAATGGAAGTCATTAAATGTAAATTCAGACTTGCATGTTAGTTTGGACTAGGAGTATGCTTTTGAAGAAGTTGGTTGGCTGCCCTCAGTAATGCGCTTAGTGAGGACGTTTGGTACGTAGCACCAATGACTCACTGACCAGATCCATTCTATTAAGTTACATACCCACTAGTAATGTTGCTGTGTAGTGCCACTTCTAAGAGATAAGAAACAGAAGAGAAGAGGGAAGCACAGGAAAGTATAATGAGTTTTCTGGAGGTACATATAATTATTATAGGTTTTTTTCTCCTCATGACAACCATATTGTCATGACAACCATATGACAACCAACCATATGGACATAGATTGTCCATAAGACAGAAATTTTCAACAAAACTGGAAAAAGTGATAAAATAATGTGTAGCAAAAATAGTTAGACGTACAGCAGTTTCACCAGTGATTTATGAAGTGTTGATAAGAGAATAATTCCATCACCAGAATAAATTTCAATATTCTTCAGAAAAAGGAAGTAATTGCAAAATATTTTATGTAATATTGACTTAAAACATTATTAAAAAAAATAATGAAAAAAGAGGGGCAGAGAGCTGCAAGTTGTCTGATGACATCAAATGTAAACTAGAAACAATATTTATATCATATGTCCAGTTAAAGCCTTAGCACCAGGTTTCCCATATTCCTTGTTTGGTTCTAAGGGAAAGACCCTTTCCACTTCACAAAAAATATCATATGGCTTATTTCAGTAACAGCATTTGTTATGTGCTTTAAGACTAAACCTGTTATGCAGCTTTTAGATCTGGATAGCTCACCCAAGGCTGCCCATACCCCAGTAAATCAATCCAGTAGAAAATCTTTTATCAAAGGGACAAAAATGGCAAATGGGTCTTGTAGTAATACCTAAAGTACTTTGATCTCTAAGAGACGTAAAATAATGTACATTTTGTTAACTCTCCTTGATTCATGGCTCCCTTACACTGTATAAAAGTCATTGAGAAGTATTGTGTTTCTGTGAAACCTTCAGACTGGAGAAATCTACCTCAGGAAGCAAGTCAGAAAAGCTCTTAGAAATTTGGATAGAATTTAAGCTAGAGTGAAACCACTTTTACTCTCGTTTTCCCTTAATCTTGTTCTGGGATAAGGCCAGCCAAACCAATACAAGCCAATGATTATTACAAGAAGAAAGTACACTTCACAATCATGTCCTTCTTAAGAAAATACACCTGTGTGTTCACAAGCAGTTAGTTCCAAATTTAAAGCAAGTTTACTTCAAGTACTTAAAAACTCCTGATAAAGACAAGATTCAGACATGTCCATAAATCATAAGCCTATATAATACTTTTAAAGTATGAAACTGTTTTTAAGGATTTGTAGCTAACAGGTGTCTCTGGAATTACCTGAATTGCTCAGGGACTCAAAAACATGAGAACATGACAGGTATAGATTTCAAACTGGAGTTTCATTTTACATCTGACACTGGAGGCTATGCACCAGTGTTGAACAGTATCCACAGAGCAGTCAGAACATATGGCCTAATATAATGTATGACAAGCCCTGATTTTAAATAACATCCCTCGTGGGAAGAAAAGAGTGCCCTATGGCAACTATCTTATAATATCTCACTGCCACACTGGTTAGGCAAGTTTTGTTTATGTCTATTAATCAACACAACAGAAGTAGTGATAATAATGGGAATTTGCAAAGGAATTTGGGAGCTACCTTCAGAAGAAACAGAATGGTAAAGTAAAATTAGAATTAGCAGTGTGTTTCTTATCTTCCTGCAATATGAATTGCAACAATCCTTCCAAATAATATTTCAGGAATACTACAATTCCAACATAAACTGAAAGAATAGAAGCAGTTTGTTTATTAAGAGAAAGACATAGATGGAAATGGGAAGGGGGATAGGGTTGGGGGGTGTGGTGAGAAAAGACAGGGAGAAAAGGAGAAAGGAGGCAAAGGAGAAAGAAAGACAAAGGACAGAAAGACAAGAAAAGAGAAGAAGACAGAGAGGAGGAAGGGAGGGTTGACTTAGATCATTCATAGATAAAAATCCAGATTGACTAACCCCCATGGTTTCTTATATACCAGAAAATCAGGACACAACACTACTTACTCTTGGGGCAACTAAAAAGCAATTGCTTCCCTGTTCTGTTCAGAAGTTTCCCATGGTGCTCATCATGCCCAGAAACACTGGTCTAACTGTGGTCTGGACAGCAAGGCAATTTGAAAACTCCATTATTTTTTTTCCACTGCACATATTTCTTTCAGTCTTCCCACCCAATCAACATGCTTAAAGTGGGCCTATGACATACCAGAAAAAGTGATTTCTTTTTAAATGTCATTACAGCTACAACTCATTTTGTTCCAAGAACCTTTTTCCAATTGCAGTGCAGAAGTTCTTTGAAATCACATTTCCTATATCATAGAAGAATCCCTTTACTTTCAGACTATAAGCAATTCAGGACAAAGAGAGATACAGGACATTTCCACTTATCGTGCCAGCACTCTACAGCATCAAAAATACAAGAGGAAAACAAAACAAAACAAACAAACAAACAAACAAAAACCCAGAAGTGTAACTTCAGAGCCCCAGATCTTTTTAAAAATTTAGGATCTTAATCACACAACTCTCATCTTGCAACTGAATACTGGCTGCTAGGACAGATTCCATCTCCCTACTGCAAATTTGCCACTGTGTGGACTAATGGGACTGATAGGACAGTGCTGTAAGAACACAGCTTAGGCTTACTTTTTTGGGTTGGTCAGCTAAGGATAAGACTTAGATTCCAGCTGATGTTTTCTGAGGAATTCATGTATTGTTAGTATCATTAGAAGTAACTGCATCTTGTCATGAACTTGCAGTGCCAGAAAGAGAAGAATTTCAGCACAAATAATACTGCAGCCAGCTGCCACCTTCAGCCAGCTGCCACTTTGGCAGCATGGAAATTCATTCTTATTTCAGCAAAACTCCAGAACTTCACACAGCAAATATACTTCATTTACACAGAATATTACTTCACCTTCTGTAGAAATAATAGTCAATCCTGACACAATATTATACTGGGATTTACATAGCTATAGCTACAGGCTCATGCCTTTCCATCTGCATTGCATCAAAAATAACATTTACATTCTTTGTAACCATTTCAGATAATCATAATGATACTGCATTTCCTAAATGCTCAGTGTAGTAGGCTCTTGCTCCTCATTCCCCATTTTCCTGAGATAGCATAAAGTTGCCAGGAAGTTTAGATTTTTATTATCACTGGTGACATGGATATGAATGATACTGGTACGTTAAGCCGGACATCATGTTCAGCATAATTTCCTTGTGTAGAGAACATGCATTAAATAACATGATGATAGAAGGTGTAAAATGCAATGTACACTTTTAGAAAAAATCTTTCGGTGACTGTCATTCAAGCAGCATAAATGGATTGCACTAACCTAGCTGCAAGCAAGCATTCCTTCCCATCACAAAGGAAACAAACATCAAATGAATCTTGAATCTCTGTAGTCATATAAGAAAATGAGTTCCCAGAAAGTTGTGTTCCTTCCTTCCTTTCATTAGGCATAAATATAAAGCAAATACTCAGTGGATAACTATTCCTCATCTAAAAGTTTGTGGGTTTGGTACAGAAAGCTTTTCAGAAACTCTGGTCTCACCTCAGGTTAAAACCAACAAAAATCGTGACATCCCACATTATTAGTAGCCATTGAAGTCTGGGTCAGCATTCACCCTTGTGCCTTCATTTCTCCCTAAGTATCATTTTTAGTAGTGTGAAGCAACGACGAGACAAGACAACATGCAGTTCAGCAGATACTTAGGCAGTAAATTCTTAGTACAGCTCTGAGCAAATAAGAGAATCAGCAACATGATGTGTTCTTCTCCCATCTCCTACTCAGATCCAAATTCACTCTGCTACTGAATTAGTATTTCAGTATATCGGATTCTTGAATAGGTGTCCACACAGCACATTCATCACAATTTGAACTAGAATGACCAGAAATGGTTAACGGAGGGGTAAGTCCCTTCTTTGTCTTCCTTGTTCCTCTTGTATGCTCTTACAATGCCATTTTATCCTTATTCCATGCACGTTCATTTCATCATGTCTTAAACTAAGATGCAAATAGCCTATAAAACTCTATTAATGTTGTAGATAGTGCAAAGTGCAAATCTCATTTTCGTTGTATTATGATGTTTAAAGAATTGCAACTTATAAAGAATGTACATAAGGAAATGATGACTGCAAAATAGTCAGTTCAATGACACACAAGGTATTCCAGTCAGTTCAATGACACACAAGGTATTCCAATACCTTCAGATTGTCCACCCAAAAACCTAAATAACAGAAACGGAAGACAAAATGCTTTGCAGTATCTGTAAGAGAGTATTCACTATTATTGTTACTTCTAATACACATTTGGATAATTTCCCTGAAGGAAAATGGAAATGTAGGATGTGTAAAGAATAAAACTTCTTAAAAGATAAGCTTACAATACTGTTCCTTGTATAGCTGAGAGTTTGCTGGGGGAATTGTAGAGAGAATTAGATTCAAATTGTACAAATGAAGAAAAATGTTACATAACAAAGCAGAACAGTATATACATAAAGCACATAATGGCTGTTATTGCCCAAAAGAGGCAACTGATACTAAATGTTAGTGGAAATGGATCTTTATTTTCTCCTGTAAATCTGTGTCCTTAATTAATAGAAACTAAAAGCCTAGCAGAATCTTGAGTTCGCACTTGTAAACCATCATGGCAATATCTTTCAGTCCCTGACAAACAAGTTTATTCTCTTTATGGCGGCTTCCATTATAAACAATAACAGTACAGATTTAGAAGGATAATCTCATTCAGAGGTGAAACAGTTTTACGGCCTTCCTTTCCAGAAGAGAGAAGGCAGATGAAGGAAGGGTGAGAAGTAAGATAACTGCAGCTACTTTTTTTACTAGACTCTAGGACAGAATCTAGAACTCCTGTAGAAACTGGGAAGCTGCAGTCTGAATCCAACGCCCCAAATTATAGACTAGTACAGAGGAGTTGAGAAGAAGGAGTCCTCTCTGCCATGTACAAATGCAATTCTGCAATATACATGATGGGTGGAGAGAGAAAGTAGTAGTTTATCCTGTGGCTAAGACACATCAAGAAAAAGAGGACTGTATTCTCTTCTAATCCCAGAGCTGTTTTTAAGGTGGTGTCTCGTGTTTTCAGTTGTGGCATGGCTGGTTGTCACATGGATGGTAGTGTTCTGAAACATAATTTTAGAAAAAAGATCTCTTATCTAATTCTAGATTATAAAATGAGATCAGGAGACTAACACATGTGTAGATATTTACAGTTAATAAAACATGTACTTACATCTTATTTTAAGATACTCTATCATTTTTGTTTTTCCCAGTTACTGCGAATGAAACTTTTCTAGATGGAGTCCAGTACATTTGTTAAGGCTAATTCTTAATCTTATCTAAGAATTCATTCAATGTTAGCTGCAGGCACTCACGGGGAATGTCCCTAAATTTCAAATTGGTTTTTGCTATCTTAGTTCAGCCTGTGGCTGCTTTAGTCAGAAGGAATAAATGTGCAAGGGTTACAAGAGCTGCAGGAGAAAACTATAAACTGTATAATGATGACATTATACTTAATTTGTCAAAGAAACCTGGTGTCATTTAGCATGTTCTTGTGGTTTAACCTTGATTAGCAAAATAACATGAAGCCGCTCTCACACCTCCATCCCTCAACTTCCTACAGCAGGGGTTGAGAATCAGAGGAAAAAGGCAAGGGAGATCATAACATTGAGATAAGAACTATTTACTGATTGAATATACCAGAATAACATATATATAAATTAATATGTAAAATACTAGTACTAATAAGTGATTAAAATAATAGAAAATAAACCAATTACTCACCACCAATGCACAGCCAGACCCTGAGTAGTGAGAGTCAGAGCCAGAGAGCCCGAGAGCCAGAGCCTGAGAATGATTGCAGCAGAGTCTGAACTAACCCCATGAGCAATAACATGACCAGAAAAGCCCACGAACTCACTCAGAAAGCAGCGAGCAAAGGAATTAGCAAAATAGTTAGCAAAAGAGATAAGGAGCTAACAGCAGAGTTAGCAATGGAGAAAAGAGTAATGTCTCCCGATCCCACTCCCCTCTGAAGTACTGAGCATGATGTGCCTATAATATGAAAGACTCCTTTGGATATTTTGGGTTGGCTGTCTGAACTGTGCCTCTCTCCCCCACTGCTTATGATGAGAAAGTTTGGAATGCAGCTACTGCAGCAGAAGCTGCGAAAGACCTTGAATTTGGTGCAAGCACTCCCCAGCACCAACTAAAAAGACACCTTATCAGTACTTTTCTCAAGGTAAATCCAGAAACCTCGTATCAGTCTGTCGTACCACCCACTGTGAAAAAAGTTGACTCCTTCCTGACCAAAACCAGCACACAGGGCAATAATCGTTCAACTAAAAATATATCGGCCAGATATACTAAATCATATGTTCAGGGATTTAGTGATGTGGCAGCTGATTTTTTTGAACACTTACAATTTACAAAGCTACAGAGTTAGTGTTGGATGCAAGCAAGATATACATGTTACAAAGCATGGCAAATCTTTCCCCATGTGAACTTCTTGGAACAATGTTTACAGAGTTGTGCTTCCCACCACCTTCCTATTTACTCTCCCAAGAAATCCTACCATGAACTGCGAAAGAAGTAGCATCCTGTAACAGAATCAAATCCCTTTAAATATCTGAAAGAACACAGCATTTCAATGTAAGATTTTCTTTTTTAGGGAAAACTCAAGAAAAAAATTGTTTAAAAAGGAAAACTTGGGATCTTTTTTGGTTGGTAGGTTGGGTGGTTTTTTTTTTTTTTTTTTGGTTTGGGGTTGGATTTTTTTTTTTTCCTTTTCCCCTGGAAGAATAGTAATAACAATAACATTGGCAGAATATAGATTGTCAGAACAGAAAACAGGAATTCTCTTATTCATAAAGGAATTCCATATCCTTATAAAGGATTATTATGGGTTCTCTTTTTTCTTGTTTCATAGAAAACAGAAAAGCTTCTTATAACCTATATAATTAATCTGTATGATTTAGTTGCCATATGTAGTGTACCTGTTACTCTTCAAACAATAACATTGGCAGAATATAGATTGTCAGAACAGAAAACAGGAATTCTCTTATTCATAAAGGAATTCCATATCCTTATAAAGGATTATTATGGGTTCTCTTTTTTCTTGTTTCATAGAAAACAGAAAAGCTTCTTATAACCTATATAATTAATCTGTATGATTTAGTTGCCATATGTAGTGTACCTGTTACTCTTCAACACAAAT